>NW_027433386.1:0-17934 GCF_044706935.1 Curcuma longa
CAAAAATGTGTAGAAATGATTGCCAGTAAACAGTTGACTCTAACAATTACAAGAAAAAGCATGCCAAATTGCAACTTACTTTGATAGCATGAAAATGACATGTAGAACCATAAAAACTTAAGGCAATTAATATCATTTAGTAAACATAGAAGTCAAACACAAAGCCTTATCTCATCTCCTACTATACACTGAAAGTGTACACAATCATACAGAGCTTTGTTGTGTCAAGATCTCCTCATTCTGTCAAACCCAAGAATTTAGGAGCTTTTTGCCATGGCTGAGCTGACTGCATCTGAATGCTGTTGTTACCATTACCATATCCTGGCAAAGACGCATAGTTTTCTATAACCATGATGCTTTCCAATATCCGAAGAACCTTTGGTATAACATCAGAAAAGGATCAATGTATCTGGAATTGAAGATGTTGGCATTGCTGCTCTGTTTGGCCTGGAGTTATACGCATGGTTCTGTGTGGGCGAGATTGTGGGAAGAGGATTCACTTTCACTGGCCTGGAGTTGTAAACCATACTGTTCTGTTCGCCCTGAAGTTCACATGAGGTTTATTGATTATACAAGAAAATATGGAATCGATCTCTTATGACTAGAAAGGTTTCAGCAGTTACGGCAGTATATTTATCCTATCCATGATATATCAGATAAAAGAGACATCAATGAACCTAGATCAACCATGTACATGAATTTTTGCATGAACAATAGGCTCAGCGAGCCCAACTACTTTGTCACTCCGCTATTAGAAGTGTGGGAGACTCATAGCCCCGTGGATTCTTGCTTGCCTGGTTCCGTTGATCACGATGCATTTCTTCGATTCCGTACTTAGCTTTGTAGTAGTCATTTTTTCAATAAGTAACGATTCGTATTCATAAGTCAATAAACCATAGTAATAGTACTAAAACAAACACAATGTAGGAACCGCAACAAGTTAATGAACAAAAGCAGCGAGTACATACTTCAAGTTCAGCTCTGTTCCGCTTTCCTTGTGGATGTAAAAAGGACTTTAGCATCACTAGGTCGCCTTCCGATGAAGACGAGTGGGATTTTCTGAAACAATAATGAGTCAAAGACGAATGAATCGTAGCAGTGAGCCAATATTTGACAAAGAAAATCCTATAAAAGTGAACCTTAGAAATGAGAAGTCTTAGAAGAGTAAATTCCAAGCAAGCGAAAAGCCCAGTAGGTCAAGTAGATTAGATACTAGGGTTAGCATATTTTGTATGTTTGTTTAACTTTGTCTTGCAGGAAGTTAATGGCGAACTCAGAGACTCTAGACGATCGAAATTAGTCTTATTGACCCAAAGTTCCAGCGATTGAATAGTCCAGATGAGATGAGGTTGAAGATTCAAGCGAGGTAGTTAACGGATCATGTTTGACTAAACTCCAAGTGACCGAAGGTATTTCAGGTCATTAGAAGTCACTAAGACATCATATCGTAAGTTGAAACGGATCAGATCAAGAGTTGAGTCCGTGAAGGTCTAAGCGCTAGAAGGCCTTTAGGCAAATTACTAGACAAGTGCCACGTCAACAGGTTGAGTAACCTAAATACTCATAATTCAATTACAAAGCTAGCTATTGTGGAGAAGATGATGTGCAATGATATCAATACAATTCAGCCCTCACGGGCATGATACGGCTCTGTGCTCGTCAAGGTGGATTCCTAGAGCACCACAGATTTAGAGGAAAAGATTTGTGTTATCAAGAAGACAATCCTACTGTGATGCATTCGTGAAAGTCGAGTGTCATTAATCGAGACTATGCACTGCACTTGATCGCCAACAAAAAAACTAGATTTCATTTGTTATGATAAACCTTAATGTCAATCAAGAGGCAGTTTTATAGAAACTATCGTGATCAATCTCACATGAACATAAATATCCTCTTTATTAAGATTCAAACTCGGATCCTCTTGTTTGTTTTCCTAAGTGCTTTATCGCTGCACTATGTACGTACCCTGCGGACAATGATGTGTTACACTTATTTAGCAAAAAGGCGAAATCTGTCACCCCAACGGTCCCATACGGTTGGTCCCACGACCATATGTGAGATGGTAAATTGAGAAATTACAATTAATCATAACAGAGAAGGGTATTGCCTCAACAATGATGTGTTACACTTGATCAGTGGACTCGTGGACACGTAGGCAAAACATCCAACACACTCATTGTTAATATCTCTTTTGGTGCTAATTAATTATAATCCTCCCGATAACTAAAGCGAGAAGTTTTATTATCTGCTACAGCCTACATGTATGGTTTCAATCGTTTCATTTAATCTTTAATAGTGCATTTAAATGCTACAGCCTACGCACTCTATTTCATATGAATTTAAATAAAATAATTATTTCTATAATTAGTTATAGAAAGAATTAATTATAAAATTTTTTAAAAAAACCCTTACAATGTTGAATACGTACGGTACGTCTAATGTGAGCATTGATGTTGTTCTAAGCGAAGAAAGACGATCAATTATATTACTTTTTGAGTGAGAAATTAAATACGTGAATTATTACGATAAAGAACTTTCTTTATGCTATTTTTGTGTTCAAGATCAATAATAATTTATTAAATATCAATAATTCTAACATCTTTTTTATTTATGTACCACTTAAAGTAATAAAATATCTACCTAAGATGGATTTTTCAAGGCTAAATTAATATCTAGTCAAAGGATATCGACCGTTTGAATTGGTAATATTGACTTATAAAGATTATACTCTGAAATGTGGTAGCAAGCTAGAAGAAAAGTCCAGATTAGATTCCACACCATTTAATTCAAGTGCATGTTAAACACGGCATAATGTAATTGATTTAATTAGGGTTACTAACAATCTCTTCTGTTATGTAAATCGTTATCTCTTTACGTTGAGATTGGTTTGTGCAATCTTAGTGAGGATGTTATATGTCCATGTCCTTTTTTTTTATATAATTGAATTATGACTGTCAAGTTCATTTTGTATCTTTATTAATTATATAATTGTCGTTGATGGTGATTCGACGATCTCAAATGCAATCTATTTAATATCCACGGTTTGAATTAGTAAAATTTATATTGTCAAAAACATCTTTTACATACTTTTTCAAATAAAATTAATTTATCTTTAAGAGGATATCATTTTACTTAGATGTTTACCGTTGATAATTGCTTTTAAAGATATACCGTATAATTTAAAATAATAATATTTTAATTTTTGAATGTTAGATCCGATGAAATCCATATATCTTTATAATAGTATGACATTGTGCATTTTAAACTTAAGCTCTCATGATTTTATTTTTGGATTGTACCTAAAAAATTTCGTATCAATAGAAATATCTTCTATCTTATAATTTCATGATCTTATATATATATTTTTAATGTAAAACTTTAATTGTATCCCAACATTAAAATCTAAGAAATTTTTAAAGACTTAGGACTTTTAAAGAGTAGAAAAATTATTATAAATTTAAGGTGGTCTTTGTCTCGGTTTAATTCACACTTAATTGGTTATGGAAACTAATACAACGCTACAAGAAAAGTCGTGAGACAATATGGAGACAGATCTAATCAAGACTGCTGACAATTTCCTCTGCCACTTAGATCTTTATCTCTTTCACATTCCTTGTTAGAAACATGTAAATAGAAGTAACTAAAAGAATAATTATTAGTGTCGTTACTTCTCATCGATTATCTTAAATATAATATTAATGTTCAATTCATGACCTATTTTCATTCATAATTTATTAAATATCAATAATTCTAATATCATCAGTACCACAAGTAATAAAATTAATATCTATGTAAGATGGTTTTTTTTAATATTCTCTATATATTATTTTTCCAAATGACCTCTAGCTTGAAGTGCAAGCTAAATAGTTAATATTTTAAACCGAGCTATTTATTTTAAAATGATAAATTTTTTACAAATATTCTCTTTATATTGTAATTTGACTTTTGTATTGGTTTATTATAAGTACTTATAAGAATGTATTCTCATGTTCTATTAATTCCAACGCAAAGGACAAGATACTATAAGAAAATTATGAATTAATGATCGATTTAACAATAGAATAAAATTAATTTGATCGTTATTTATAAATTTTTTTTAACAATTTATATATATTGTAATATATATAAGGTTTAGCTTGAAATATTATCTCATCAATTTGATATATGTGGACTATGTGTTGTTGTTATTGTTGATATTTGCCAAACAGATGAGAGCTTGGTGAATTGTCATTGTCAATTGCACAAGTGGAGTTAAAAGTGATTGTCAATGCATTGATCGAGTCAAAATTCAATAATGATGGAAGTCACCTATCCTACCTCGCTATTCATTAAATTTTCATTATCAACATTTGACTTGTGAAGGTTAGACTCCAAATTAAAACATTACACGCAAGTTGTGGAAATGGAGGATGTATCTAATTAAAGCTCAAATAAAGTCTATTTGATATCGACATGGTTTGAATTGGTAAAACCTAATATGACAACTTTACTTTAATCCCATTTATATTCTCAATAATTTCTTTCATTTGTTAGAGCACCATTATTATTATTATTATTAACTTAGTTTATTGGTTACCATTTTAATATTGTCGATTGATAAAATATCTCCATACTTTTTCAGGTAACATTATCTTTTCTGATAGGAGTTCAAAGATCCATGACTGCGAAAGTAAAATTTTTCACTTAGATTTTTACGATTGATTGATAATCGCCTTTAAAGCCTTGGACTTTTAAAGAATAGAAAAATTATTATGAATTTAACGTGGTCTTTAATTGTCTCATTTTAATTCACAATTAACTAGTTATGGAAACTAATCCAAGGCTACAAGAAAAGTCGTTAGATTGTGCAACACGGAGGACAGATCTAATCAATCAAGACCACTGTATATCTTTTATCTTTTATGTTGAGATTGCCTTTCTAAGTCACAATAAGGCCAAGTCCACTTAATTGGTATAAATTATTTTCGAATATATATATTATACATGATGAAGTTTTTCTTTTCCTTTCAGAATTAAAACGTAGAAATACACTGAAAGAGAGATTGCTATATTAGCATGATGTCCCATCTTGGGCTCATTTTCTACTTAAATATGGTTGATTTCAAAGACACCGACGGGGTTGCAGATTTCAACTGAGACGACCACGTGGGAGGACGACTTGGAAAAGTAGTAATCAATACAACAACATTGAATCAGATGCATATTAAACAATAATCTGTTAATTGAAGGAAAAGATAGGTTGAGATATATGAGCCCTATATATTAAACAACAAGCTATTCTATTACAATCCCCCATCAAGGAAAGTGTTGAAGGCAAACAATTCGTTATAGTATCAAGGCAAACAATTTCATTTTTCCTACTCTCCTTACTTTTTATGTTCGCTTTTTATTTTCTCCACCTTTTTTCTTAGGTTTGAATAAAGTGTTGAAGGGACCATACCAAGATTCGCTTTAACCCCATTCTTACAGCTTTCTTGAGTCTTTCTAAGCCTTTCTCCAAAGTCCTTGTGATGCTTGATATTCGAAAGTCTGACCTGATTGAAGTTTGACCCGATTGAAATTTGACTTAAAAGAAGCCGACTTGATTGAAGTTCAACACGAAAGAAGTCGACTTGATTGAAATTCGACCTAGTTGAAGTCTGACCTGAAGGAAATTGATCTGACTGAAGTCCGACTCGATTGAAGGAAGTCGACCTGACTAAAGTCCGACCTGAAAGAAACTGACCTGTTGAAAACAGACCTAATAGAGATTGACTAGACTTGTATTTAATCGATCGAAATTATCCAATCATGATTACTTGATTGAGTCATCCCTTCTTTTACTATCAGAGTGGATCATTAATGTTAAATTTGGAAAATATTTTCTACAAAAGAAACTTTAAAGTGAATTGTTAACGTAAATGAAATTCATTGGATCCTACTTCTTTGCCACTATTCATGAGCCAATTAAACTGATCTAAGCGATCGATTAGTAACCAATAGAATTATAGAATCAATGGGGATCATCTATAATTTTTTAATTTATTTTTTTTATAAATAATCAAGGAACCGATCGTGTGAAACATCCAATATTGCATGACCTTTTGCCGGAACCCTTTTAAAATGAATAGCATAATTCAAACGACCAACGACCACGCGGAGAAGACTTGGAATATAAAAAATACTGATGGGTGGCAGATTTCTACAGAAAGGACCACACGGAGAAGACTTAGAAAGTAGTGAGAACTGAGAAGGATTGGCATAGTAGAAAAAACTGATGGATAACACAATTTCTACACCAACGACCACGTTGAGAAGACTTGGAATATTGGATATGCTGACAATTCCCTAGTTGAATACTTGGATTTGATAAGCCACTCGTTTCCCACAGAAAAGATAGGTTGAGATGAGCCCTATATATTGAACAATAAGCTATTGCAATCCCCCTTCAAGGAAAGAAGCAAGTAGTTTACCAAATTCGTGGAAAACTATGCCTCTGCACTCGTTCTACTACTCTTTGATGCTTTGTGGGCTTATGAGCCTAGGCCTTGCCTTTTCTTTCAAAGAAGCAGCCGTAGCAACAACTACAAGAGGCTGCTCGGAAGTGGAGCGGGACGCCCTGCTCGCCTTCAAAGCCAACGTCAAAGATCCTTCCCACCGTTTGGCCTCCTGGTCTCCACAAATAGACTGCTGCAAATGGAGTGGCGTCGTATGCAAGACCGACAACGAAAGTTTGTTCGGAGGCCAGCATGTTGTGGAGCTCAACCTTTCCAGAGTCGATTATGATAAGGATGCTCTGCGAGGTGAGATACTGAGTCCTTCTTTGTTGAACTTGACTCGGTTAGAGCGGTTGGATCTAAGTGGGAACGACTTCGAAGGCGCTCCAATCCCACATTTTATTGGTTCTTTTCAGAAGCTCAAGTATCTTGAGCTTTATTGGTCCAACTTTACTGGAGTTATTCCTTCTCAACTTGGCAATCTGTCGAGCCTTTATCATCTTGGGCTGCACTCAGGATGGCCTGCGACTCCAATTGCCCATCGTTTGGATTGGCTCTCAGGGCTCTCTTCTTTGAGGTACCTCGACCTTTCCTATGTGAATCTCAGTGCTGTCTCTCAAAATTGGTTGTCGGAAGTCAACATGCTCCCTTCCCTGCAAGAACTCTATTTGGTCGATTGTGATCTTAATCACATCCCCTCTTCATTTAATTCTCATCTCAATCTCACTTCTCTCGAAATTCTTGACCTTGGTTATAATCCCTTCTCCTCCTCCTCCTCCTTGCCCAACTGGCTGTGGCGACTCACTAATCTCTCATCCCTTACAATTGATGCTTCAGGACTGATACCTGCTGGAATCAGTAACCTAACTAGACTAATTCAACTTGATATTTCTGGCAACATATCTAGTCCCCTACCTGTTGAAATCTGGAGTCTGAATCATCTAATACTACTTGACCTTAGCTCCAATGAAATGCTAACAGGTCCTATACCCACAGAAATTGCAAATTTAAGTAGTCTACAATCATTATTTCTTTACTTTGACTGTTCACTTAATGGTCAAATACCTTCTGAAATTGGAAACTTGACTAGTCTAATAACACTTGACCTTGCTAGTAATTCACTTTCGGGTCCCATACCTACTGAGATTTGGAAACTTTCCAAGTTACAGGATCTAGATCTCTCTCATAACTCTTTAGTGAGTGTCCTCTCAGAACCCCATCTTGCAAACCTAACCAACTTAAAGAGTTTAGCCTTAGGGGAAAACTCTCGAATTACCATTTCATTAGACTATGACTGGGTCCCTTCTTTTCAACTAGAAATCATTGACTTGGCCTCTTGTATAGTGGGTCCTAGGTTTCCACAATGGCTTCGCTCACAGAAATCCATGTCTTTGTTGAGTTTGTCCAATACAAGCATTAATGACATCCTACCTCATTGGTTTTGGAATTCATCTTCTTCCACCTTTTGGGCTATTGATCTCTCTCATAATAACCTTAGGGGCACTCTGCCGTCATCCTCCATAGAGAGCATGTCAAGACTTGAAATTTTGATTCTAAGTTCTAATAAACTGGAAGGACTTGTTCCTCGTTGGCCACCTCAAATCTGGCCCTAGACCTATCTTTTAATGATTTTTCAGGGCCTATACCATCAAAAATTTCACCACAAATAGGTAGTAACTTCATGCCTAATGTTCAAATTCTTACTCCTTTCGAATAATCACATCAATGGGAGCATACCATCTTTCATTTGCAAATGGGAGCAATTGAGCAGTTTGGATTTATCCTACAACAAATTATCTGGAGAGATACCCAAGTGTTGGCAAGAAGCAAATACTAGTCTTTACTTTATTCACTTGGGAAACAATAAGCTCACTGGTGAAATTCCTAGCTCCATTGGAAACTTGATTCGATTGGCGTCTTTGCATTTGGACAACAATGATCTCAACGGACAACTTCCATTGTCATTGCAAAATTGCACTGAACTACAGGTCATTGATCTCGCAGGCAACAACTTTTTAGGAAGTATACCTACGTGGATTGGACAAAATTTGCAACAATTGACTGTTCTCATATTACGGTCAAATATGTTTTCTGGCATTATTCCTTCAAACCTTGGAGAACTGAGCAATCTTCAAATTCTTGACCTTGCCAATAACAATTTAACAGGGTCTATACCATATTCCTTTGGCAATTTCAGTGCAATAAGATCAACATCAAGAGCAATGGATCACCCAATTTCAATTGGAGCATCAATTGGAATATCAACCTCTTATATTGAATATGAAGAAAGTGATAGTGTATCAATAGTTACAAAGGGATATGAATATGTCTTTTCATCTATTCTCTATTTGGTGAAGCTTATAGATCTTTCAAACAATAGTCTTACAGGTGAGTTTCCTATGACATTAGGATCTCTTGTAGGACTTCAAACTTTGAATTTGTCAAGGAACTTTTTAAGAGGCAGGATTCCATATACTATTGGTGAAATGAAGTCATTGGAAACTTTGGATTTGTCATTCAACAACTTATCAGGTGTTATTCCTCAAGATTTGTCAAGATTGATGGCTTTGAACCATTTAAACCTTTCTTACAATAATTTGTCAGGGGATATTCCTTCCGGGTATCAACTTCAAACACTTCAAGATGCTTCCATTTATATGGGCAATGCTTATCTTTGTGGGGCTTTGATTAACAAGAGTTGCTCTAATGATGTCAGCAATAATGTGACAAAGGAAGAGTTGCAAAAGAGTAAATCACAAATATTTCTATCAATTTACTTTGGTACCTCACTTGGATATGTGATTGGATTATGGAGTGTGTTTATAATCCTACTATCCAAACAAAATTGGAGGAATGTGTATTTTCATTTGATCGACAGAGTCTTTAACAAAGTTCATGTACCATTATATTGGAGAAGGTAGGAGTAGCTAAATAATGTTGAGGCAAATTGTAAGATAAAATCCAAGTTGATATCAATGTAATTATTCATCTTTTGTAACAAAGTTTTTGTATGTTTTAGCAATGCTTAAATAAATTCTGATATA
Organism: Curcuma longa; assembly: GCF_044706935.1. Classification (NCBI taxonomy): domain Eukaryota; kingdom Viridiplantae; phylum Streptophyta; class Magnoliopsida; order Zingiberales; family Zingiberaceae; genus Curcuma; species Curcuma longa. The sequence goes on from NW_027433386.1 coordinate 9,521, forward strand.
AATAAAATTTGGATTAGTATTCATCTTCTATAATGGATGCTTATTATCCTATTGAGAGTGCTTATTTTATTATGTTTTTTTAGAAAATATAATAAAAAATTCAAATATTCCGGGTAACAGAATTAAAGAATCAAGAATGCTATTTTTGGAGAAGTTTTACTCTTGTGTTATACAATTTACACTAAAACAAAAGATACAATACATTTGAGTGAGTCACCTTCTTTCTCTGCCCCCAATCTATTTCCATTTCTCGATTCGGTAGAGAGGAGAGCGAGCTAAAGCAGAACAACGATCAGCGACGAGTGTTGTTCCTTCGTAGAATCCGCCCTCGAGACACTTTCCCATTCCTTCGTATTGTTCTCCTCCTGCATTTACTAAGAACTCATTGCATTTGGTAAACGCCATATTGTTAGCTGCAGATAATTTCTAAGAATCATTTTTATTTACCTTCATGTTTTTTTTTGAAAATAATTAAAAATGATTGATGGAATAAGCTTGGGACCAAAATTGATATCCTAACATGTGAATCCTCTTTTCTCATTGAGCAGCTCACGGAATACTTTTTTTTTCCACCTTTTTTAAAGGGAAAAAGGACAATCATATAATCCTCTAGACTAAGTTCAACATCAATTACAGCTCTCGATCTTAGTAAAAGCAATCTTTTCTGTAAAAAGGTAGAATTCGCCATCCCAGCGGCCCCACACAGTCAGCCCTATGACCATCTATGAGGAGGTAAATCGAGAAACTACATATATGAAGGTATGCAATCTTACATTTTTATATGAATGACTAGGTACTATTATGTCAACAAAGAACATTATGAAGAAGGCATTTCTATAGACATTGAGGTATCTGTTTCTCCTTTTTTTTTTTTTTTTTCTATTTCTGAAAAGTAATTATTATCATGATTTTTATATATGCTAATATGCAGATTAGATAGGGCTTATGCTCCTGAAAAAGTTTACTAATGAACGAAATGCAAATCATGACTCTTGAACTATTCAAAGCTTAGTTGAGGTTGAAGAATTCATCTTTACACCAAATTAGGCAGTACACTTTCTTTGTCTTGTACACCTGAAATCACATCTGCATCAAACTGGATCAACTCACATTAAATTTGATTGCTATCTGTCTGTAAAATGATTCAGAATTTAGAGGTGTAGGATCTTGGACACAGTCGTACAATGACAATATAATCTTTTATCATTTACTAGAGAAAATATACTTGAATTGTTTTATTCAAAATTGAAATATTGATGGTAGATTACAAGATAATGGTGAAAGATGAAACTCTACATACTTCACTTTGATGTCTTCCATGCTTGCATATGGAACCATCAGCAATCGTGTAGCATTAATTAATTGAACATATAAAAGCTCCTTTCTTTTTATTACCCACCTGTTCAAGGACGTGTGAGCGAACATATACTCATTCATGTACTGGATGTGCATGATGACGTAGGAATTGGGTATCTGATGAAGATATGAAAGCAGTTGGATTGTTTCTTGTTCTTTGCTTGATGAATTCATATCTATATATTATTACAGCCTCAAAAGCATTTGTATTCGATAGGATACGTACGAGATAGAGTTGGATCATGTAAAACTACTGACGAGGACTTCGTTCCACTAGTTGCAACTTGAGAAGCAAATGAGAGAAAGAGTCAAATGTAGTGTATCAATTCAATCCAAAACCATTTTGAGTAGATAAAGTAAAATTGGTTCTAATTACTTCATCAAATAGACTTGATGTATGCTTTGTTTTGTTGAGATTGTTTTGTCTGAGAAAGTATTTCTAAGCATGCATGGCTAGCCACTTGTGTGGGGGTCCTTTGAGGTAACAAAGTTCCTAGAGATGCCTCTCCAATCCCCTCTTCCGAACTTCTGAAGTCCCACAAGAAATAGTTTGTGTTCTTCCTCAGTCCATGAAACTACTATCAATCACAAAGAAAAAGATCGAATGCTTCGGAATTGAGACAGTTGAATTAGCAAGACACTGAAATAATGTCTCACCCTTGTTCCCCTCATGCATTCATGTTCGGCCCCCGGGGTCATAGGAGAAATAACCATTAGACACCTTCTCAGTGGCTTCATCAACTGAGCCAAGAGAAGATGTTGATGTCCAAGGGGAAGTGGAAGGGGCACAAGGATAAATGGAGAGGCACTACATGCTCAAGCCCTTCTAGCTTGAGTCAAACACAATAGTCGACTGACTGACAATTGATTGATCGAATCAATCGAGTACACCAATCATTTCAAAAACTTTTTGTGCTCAATCCCGAGCCCAACAGTAGACTATTACTTGATAGCAATCAATTGATGGAGATTGATTGAGTTCTTCAATCAAATACGAAAGTTTCTGTTCACTATGTTAGACCCATCAGTCAATTGATCGTAAGTTTATATGATTTTTGTGGATCAAACATGGTAGTTATAAAATGACAGTGGTTATCAAAATCTCACTAGTGTTCTCTAGGTTCTTCGTGAAAAAACTCAAAATCCTAGACTTTTACTGCAAAATTTGACGAATATGCATCATTTTTGTTGGAAATGCGAATAAAAATTGGATGGAAAAATGGAATCTAAATGTGTGTGGGAGTTTTAGTCTCATATTGAGAGTTTTTTGTGGCATGAAAGTTGATTTTTATAAAATCATAATTGTGAACGTTGTGAACATGAACGTGTGTGCCACACATACAAGTGAAAATTCAAGGCTTAGAATCAGGTTACTCGTGTGTGCACCCTACTATGCACTTTGAAGTTAGACAAGTAAATAAGCCAACGGTCGGATGGATGCTGGCAAGGCTGATAGAGCCAATTAGTCTAACATAGGCTTCGTTAGAGCTCAACCTAGATTCCCAATCGACACTATGCAGTTGGCATTCGTCACTTGGGGGACGGCGACTCGGGCACTCAATAGCTCAGTCAACCTGTAGCTCTGTATCATTTGTTGGGTTTAATAATTAATACCGTGAATCTAAAAAATAAAATTCTAAATTACAAAATGAATTCCAAAAGATTAATGTTAACCTAGGTAAAAGGGAAAGTCTAGACAAATAAGGGAGGGAAAATTCTATGGGAGTGAACCCTAGGTAGTGAAAAATCTTGGAGGAGTAAACTCCAAGTAAGTGAGAAACCCAATAGTTAGGTCAAGTAGGCTAGATACTAGGGTTAGCATATTTTTTATGTTTGTTCAGAAAGTTGATGGCGGACTTAGAGACTCCAAATGATAGAAATTAGTCTTGTTGACCCAAAGTTCCAAGCGATCAGATAGTCCAGACGAAAAGAGGTTGAAGATCTGAGTGAGGTAGTTAATGGATCATGTTTGACTATGCTCTAGGCGACCAGAGATATTTCAAGCAATTTGAAGTCACCAAGACTTCATATCATAAGTTGAAACGGATCAGAACGAGAGTTGAGTCAGTGAAGGTCTAAACACCCGAAGGCCTTTAGACAACCAAACAAGTGTCACGTCAACAAGTTGAGAAAATGATATAAATAGAGTGCCAAGAGAAGAATGTCGTTGCATTCAAAGCTACTAGAGGGGATCTAGTAAAGTTTGATTGTTCTTACTCTTATTTTTTATTTGATCAATTGTTTGTTTGCATCATAATTTATAAGAAGTTTCTCCACCATCGAAAGATGTTCAGAAAGGAGAAAACATTAGTGCTCATGTTGAGACATAGCCTTGGATAGGATTGTGAATGAAATAGAACATGATGTGTATCTTGTGTTTTGTTCTTTTCACGATTGATATTTCGGAATTGAAAGATGAGAATAGAGAAGATTGTGTGAAAATCATAAAATAAACTCATTTTTATAGAGTTTGACGAATAATGGATACTAAATGGTAGCTATTGATAAAAAAAACAATTAAATAATCTCAAGCGTTAAAAAATTAAAACTCAATCTTCGCCAACAATTGAAATTGTTTTTATTCTTTTTCTCTAGTTTTTAAATCACACTCGTACTAATGAATTATTATAGAGTTGAAATAATTATTTACTCTATTAATATTTTTCCAACTATTAAAAATAGAAATATAGTAAAAAAACTATTGATTAATTATTAAATAATTAATTAACATATAAGGACATCAATAGAATTGGTAAAATTATCATATCATATAGGAGTTTTAAGATGGATGCGAAAATAAAATTTTCCATATTATTTCACTTAGATGTTTACGGTTGATTGATAATCACCTTTAAAGTCTAGTAAAATTTTAAAGCCTTGGACTTTTAAAGAGTAGAAAATTTGTTATGAATTTAAGGTGGTCTTTAATTGTCTCAGTTTAATTCACAATTAATTGGTTATGAAAGAAACTAATTCAACGCTACAAGAAAAGTCGTTAGACTCCGCAACACAACAAGGAGGATAGATCTAATGAAGGCTACTGTATATATATCTTTGTCTCCTACTGTATATCTTTGTCTCAGATTGCCTTTCTACCGTCACAATAAGGACGGATATATACGTCCTTTTTGATAATTGTATTGAATGATGATGGCCAAATCCACTTGGTATAAATTATTTTCGAATATATATATTATGCATGATGAAGTTTTATATTCTTTTCCTTTCAGAATTAAAACGCAAAAATGCACTGAAATTAAGAGAGATTGTTATAGTGGTGATGTCCTATATATCTTGGGCTCATTTTCTACTTGAATATGGTTGAAAAACATTGAATCAGCTGCATGTTAATTGCATTAATCCTTCTTCAAGGAAATTAAGCAGCAAGCAAGCAGTTTACCAGATTCGATGAAGGATATATATCCTTACTGTATTATATTGTGCATTTTGATGAGCTAGGTTCTCTACTTCTCTCTGTGGAACATGGCAAGCCCCAGCTTGAAGTCTACTAGTAAAGTCTTCCATATAACGCCAATAGCTAGGATTTCGTCTCTTCTGCAAAGAGCTCACTTCGCCGGCCGATTATATATATTGCATGGTGACGGCTCATCTCTCTGTAGAAAATTGAAAGCGATCATACATTATATATATTCAAAGGGATATATAGTTAGCTATGGATATTATGTAATATATGAATTAGTCTACTAGTTAGTCAAGTCTTCATGGATCAGTCTTAAGATTTGTATTTTTAAGAGAAGACGACAAAGAAGATATAATGCCGGCCGGCCGAATTAACAAATTGTGGCCAATATTAATTAGGCTTGGACTTGTAGTCGATAGAAAATTAACGTACGTCCAGATGGAGAGGAATTGGAATAGTAGAATTAAATATTGATGGGTGGTGGCAGATTTCTACACAAAAGAAATTAAACGACCACACGGAGAAGACTTGGAATAGTAGAAAATACTGGGTGTTGGATATGCTGACAAGTGGATCACTAACTCTATCAGAATTATATATATTCCCTATTTAATACTTGGATTTCCACAGAAAAAGATATATAGATTGAGATGAGCCCTATATATTCAACAACAAGCTATTCTATTACAATCCCCCATCAAGGAAAGAAGCTAGTAGTTTACCAAATTCGAGAAAGACTATGCCTCTGCACTCGTTCTACTATTCTTTGATGCTTTGTGGGCTTATGAGCCTAGGCCTTGCCTTTTCTTTCAAAGAAGCAGCCGTAGCAACAACTACAAGAGGCTGCTCGGAAGTGGAGCGAGATGCCCTGCTCGCCTTCAAAGCCAACGTCAAAGATCCTTCCCACCGTTTGGCCTCCTGGTCTCCACAAATAGACTGCTGCGAATGGAGTGGCGTCGTATGCAAGACCGACAACGAAAGTTTGTTCGGAGGCCAGCATGTTGTGGAGCTCAACCTTCAAAATCCAAACGTTGATAATGAGGATACGGCTCTGCGAGGTGAGATACTGAGTCCTTCTTTGTTGAACTTGACTCGGTTAGAGCGGTTGGATCTAAGTGGGAACGACTTCGAAGGCGCTCCAATCCCACATTTTATTGGTTCTTTTCAGAAGCTCAAGTATCTTGAGCTTTATCGGTCCAACTTTGCTGGAGTTATTCCTTCTCAACTTGGCAATCTGTCGAGCCTTTATCATCTTGGGCTGCAGTCAGGAGTAGGGGATGCGACTCCAATTGCCCATCGTTTGGATTGGCTCTCAGGGCTCTCTTCTTTGAGGTACCTCGACCTTTCCTATGTGAATCTCAGTGCTGTCTCTCAAAATTGGTTGTCGGATGTCAACATGCTCCCTTCCCTGCAAGAATTATATTTGTTCGGCTGTGATCTTAATCACATCCCCTCTTCATTTAATTCTCATCTCAATCTCACTTCTCTCGAAATTCTTGACCTTGGTTATAATCTTCTCCTCCTCCTCCTTGCCCAACTGGCTGTGGCGACTCACTAATCTCTCATCCCTTACAATTGATGCTTCAGGACTGATACCTGCTGGAATCAGTAACCTAACTAGACTAATTCATCTTGATATTTCTGGCAACATATCTAGTCCCCTACCTGTTGAAATCTGGAGTCTGAAATCATCTAATACGACTTGACCTTACCTTCAATGAAATGCTAACGGGTCCTATACCTACTCATACATTGCAAATTTAACTAGTCTACAATCATTATTTCTTTCTTTTGTTCACTTAATGGTCAAATACCTTCTGAAATTGGGAACTTGACTAGTCTAATAAGTCTTGACCTTTCTTTTAATTCACTTTCGGGTCCCATACCTACTGAGATTGGGAAACTTTCCAAGTTACAGGATCTAGATCTCTCTCATAACTCTTTAGTGAGTGTCCTCTCAGAACCCCATCTTGCAAACCTAACCAACTTAAAGTGGTTAATCTTAAGGAAAAACTCTCGAATTACCATTTCATTAGACTATGACTGGGTCCCTTCTTTTCAACTACAAACATTGACTTGGCCTCTTGTATAGTGGGTCCTAGGTTTCCACAATGGCTTCGCTCACAGAAATCCATGTTTTGTTGAGTTTGTCCAATACAAGCATTAATGACATCCTACCTCATTGGTTTTGGAATTCATCTTCTTCCACCCTTTTGGGCTATTGATCTCTCTCATAATAACCTTAGGGGCACTCTGCCATCATCCTCCATAGAGAGCATGTCAAGCCTTGAAATTTTGATTCTAAGTTCTAATAAACTGGAAGGACTTGTTCCTCGTTGGCCACCTCAAATCAGGGCCCTAGACCTATCTTTTAATGATTTTTCTGGCCCTATACCATCAAAAATTTCACCACAAATAGGTAGTAACTTCATGGGTCCTCAACAACTTATTCCTTTCAAATAATCACATCAATGGGAGCATACCATCTTTCATTTGCAAATGGGAGCAATTGAGGGGTTTGGATTTATCCTACAACAAATTATCTGGAGAGATACCCAAGTGCTGGCAAGAAGCAAATACTAATCTTTTCTTTATTCACTTGGGAAACAATAAGCTCACCGGTGAAATTCCTAGCTCCATTGGAAACTTGATTCGATTGGCGTCTTTGCATTTGGACAACAATGATCTCAACGAACAACTTCCATTGTCATTGCAAAACTGCACTGAACTACAGGTCATTGATCTCGCAGGCAACAACTTTTTAGGAAGTATACCTACGTGGATTGGACAAAGTTTGCAACGATTGACCGTTCTCAAATTACGGTCAAATTTATTTTCTGGCATTATTCCTTCAAACCTTGGAGAACTGGGCAATCTTCAAATTCTTGACCTTGCCAATAACAATTTAACAGGGTCTATACCATATTCCTTTGGCAATTTCAGTGCAATAAGATCAACATCAAGAGCAATGGATTACCCAATTTCAATTAGAGGAGGAACCTCATATATTGAATATGGGGAAAGTGATAGTGTATCAATAGTTACAAAGGGATATGAATATGTCTTTTCATCTATTCTCTATTTGGTGAAGCTTATAGATCTTTCAAATAATAGTCTTACAGGTGAGTTTCCTATGACATTAGGATCTCTGGTAGGACTTCAAACTTTGAATTTGTCAAGGAACTTTTTAAGAGGCAGGATTCCATATACTATTGGAGAAATGAAGTCATTGGAAACTTTGGATTTGTCATTCAACAACTTATCAGGTGTTATTCCTCAAGATTTGTCAAGATTGATGGCTTTGAACCATTTAAACCTTTCTTACAATAATTTATCAGGGAATATTCCTTTCGGGTATCAACTTCAAACACTGCAAGATGCTTCAATTTATATGGGCAATGCTTATCTTTGTGGGGCTTTGATTAACAAGAGTTGCTCTGATGATGTCGGCAATAATGTGACAAAGGAAGAGTTGCAAAAGAGTAAATCTCAAATATTTCTATCAATTTACTTTGGTACCTCACTTGGATATGTGATTGGATTATGGAGTGTGTTTATAATCCTAATATCAAAACAAAATTGGAGGAATATGTATTTTCATTTGATCGATAGAGTCTTTGACAAAGTTCATGTACCA
>NW_027433387.1:0-1832 GCF_044706935.1 Curcuma longa
AGATTGAACAGTAAATTAAAATTATATACATGCACAATAACCTCGACATGCCTCGAGGAATCCAATCATACAACACATTCATACACAACACAATCATACATAATACATATTTAGGCCATAATAGTTGAAACTAGGAATCCTACAACCACAGAGTCAATCTATTTGCATATCCTACTATTATCCTACCTAAATTTATATATGAAAAGTGCATAAATTAACTGAAACCAAACACACAGAGTCCTAACCAATGCTCTGATACCATTGATGGGAGCCTTGGAATTCCGTTCCGTTCAATTCATGCCAGATAAAATTTTTTTCAGAAACGAAATCTTATCAAGTAGCCCTCATATTCGATCAACTAGGTGCTTGATCGATGCATTAAGATCATTGGGCTCTTGTGTTGGTATTCAGGATCCATACAAAGAAAAATAAAAATAACTATGCAGCGGAATGAAGTAGTTGTACCTTTCTTCTTTGTAAGTTGTGTAGATGATTGTACATACCCGAAGACCTCTTGATCTTCTGTTGTATTCCTCTCCTCTTCTTGGACGTTGTGTGGGCAACGATCTACCAAGATGACTCCACCAAATTCCTTCTAATCCTTTCTTCCAATCCGATGGCAAGAACTCAAGGGAGAAGCTATTTCCTTCTTCCTCTTCCTCTTCTTCTTTCTCTTCTTCTCTTCCTATCCTCTCCTCTCTTCTTTGGGTGCCGGCCCCATCAAAGGAAAGAATCCTTTAAAGGTGGCACCACCTAAAGCTAGGAGAAGGAAGAGACTTTAAAGAGAATCGGCCAAAGAGGAAAAGATAAGAAACCCTTCTTCTTCTTCTTCTTCTTCTTCTTCTTCTTCTTCTTCCTTTTCTTCTTCCCCTTCTTCTTCCCCTTCTTCTTCCCCTTCTTCTTCCTCTCCACTATGGGTTCGGCCCTAGCAAGGAAGGAAGGGAGGAAGGATCCACTATGGGCGCCGGCCCTAGCAAGGAAGGAAGGGAGGAAGGATGGGAAGAAGCCGACCTTTAGAGGTTTTGAAACAAGGATTAAGATTCTTCTTTTGCCTCTCCCTTTCCTTCCCTTATATAGCTTTGCCATCTTAGAAAATTTAGAAAGAATCTAACAAACTTTTCTTATCCAGATTTAGTTAGAAAAAATCTAAAAAAAAATCTCTTGATAAGATTTTGTTAGTTTCTTTAATAAATTTCCTTAACTAAATTTTGCTATTATCTTAACAAAATCTCTTAATAAAATTTCGTTAATTTCTTAACAAAATTTCTTTATTAAGTTTTGTTATTTTCTTAACAAAATTTTTTAACAAAATTTCTATGAAAAAATCATATCAAAATTTAGTTTACGATTTAGAAGAAATAGAATTCTTAACAGAATTTCATAACGAAAATTCTTAATAGAATTTCTTAACAAAAATTTTTCATAGAAAAATTTTTAACAAAAGTTTTAACAGAATTTCAGAAATTTTTAACAGAATTTCCTAATCAAAATTCTTACAGAATTCTCTCAGGTGGATACGAGGCTTTATCTAGAGGCTACAACAGGGACCTAGAAGAGGAATTGGTTTTGGCCTCCTGATGGGCTTGGGCTTCCTGTGTTCTCCCTGAACACCCAACTCAAGTCCATCAATAATAACTCATACCACTAAAGGGTTATTATTGAACTACCGCACCAATCTCATATTATAATTAGTAAAATAAAACTGCGGAAAATAAATCATACCAGAACCTTTAGATGACCTCGGAATCTTCCACTGTATTCCTAGCTTCTTCCTGGACGTTGGGTGGACAACGAACCTCCAGAAATAAAAGATGCAAATTCTCCCAATGAAG
>NW_027433388.1:0-3004 GCF_044706935.1 Curcuma longa
CCCGTGGAGGTACGTCGCGAGGCAGGGGAGGCGCGCGGCGGGGACGAAGCACAGTAGCCGCCCTGTTAATCGATTAAACTTGGTTTATATAGTTGAGGGTTGATTAATCAATGCATCCTGGCCGTCCGTTTTGAATTTGATGATCTGGACTTGATCTAGGGCTTTAGGGCAGCTTAGGACTTCCAAAAATTTGAGAGATCTTCATCGGGCTCGATCTAGGTCATGTCTTCCATGTTGGCTTGGTCAATTTGGGCAGATTAGCTCGATTTGATTGCGATTGAACTCGAACTTGATCCGATTTGAGCCCTAAAATCAAATAAACTCAATTAATGTAAAATTTGCCATTAAATCATAGAAATTATAATCAAACCTTCAATTATACCACATGACACAAATATAATCAAATTAATTCATTTAACAATTATTTTCATGTAAAAATCCAGAATTGAATTGATTAAAAATTGCATAAAAACCTTGACTCATCAAATTCCCCCACACTTACCCTTGAGCGTCCCGCTCAAGCCAAAATAATAAAACTAAGAAAAACTCCTACTATCGTACCCCCCTAGATCATCCTCAATCATAATTAGAAAACTATTGAAAGAAAGTTATCTAGGATTATTAAGTATCAACAATCCAAGCCATGAATTAGACCTTTGTTCTTGGCTAACCACCTAGCAAATTTCATCCTTCATGATTAATTGAGATAAATGTATCACACTAATGCTCACAAGGTCAGTAAATAATTTTAGTGGCTCTCATCCTAAATGCTAAGTCATGATCAATGTAGAGTGGAGCTCACTCAAGCAACTCATGTTTCATGCTTTCCATAGGCTTGCTTGCTATCTACTCTCCACTAGCATTCTTGAATTGGAATCCACAAATATTAAGGTTTATCGAAGATGTAGAGAAATCATGAACTGAAACAAATGAAATGCAAATTTTGTAGAAAGAAAATTTCAAAGAAAAGTGCTTGAAAGGAAATGAGTGATAGTGGTAGATATGGATACAACTAAATGCTAATCAATGACTTCTTGCCCTCTTTTCTAATTCATTTCTTTTGTAACACATTTGTTTCTGTTTGCTCTTCAAATCCATGAAAAAATTCTGATCTAAACCCTTGCAATTCCTCTCCTTGATACATTCTCCACTTCCTTTCTTCATTTTGCTCAAAATCCACCAAATGTGCCATCTTTTGTTTCCCTTCGAAAACAAACCCAATTCCTTCACATTTAAGTTTCACAAGAGCTAAGAAATAGCAACCAATCATCAGCCATAAAAATTCACAGCACATGAAACCGTAATTTCAATGTATCAATGGCACAATCAATTCCCAAAAACCATTTAAAATCAAAATGATACTTTCCTTTTTCTCCCCACTTTCTCGCTGTTTTTCATCCATTCTTTTTCCATCATGAAGCTTGATTGATAATGCTAATATCCATGCAATTTTCCCTTGCAATTCGAGCTCAAATCAGTGCTCAAAAATTCAAATCTCAGCTTGAACATGAATTCTGAATTTCCAATTTGTTTTTTTTCTCTTTTCTGTTTTTCTGTTTTTGTTTCTTTTCAGCTTTTGTTGCCATCAACAATTTTGGGATTAGAATCTCAATTTGTTGTTTAGTAAATGCTTGAATGGAGGTAGGTCCTAAATTTCAACCCACTCAGATTTCTGAAAATCTTTGAACTCTTGATACAATCCTTTTCTTACTTTTCTTTTGCATTCTTTTCTTTTTTTTTTTCTGTTCTGCTGCATTTCATATCTGCTTTGTATCAATAGCTTCTTACCCTTCATTCCTACTTCTTTACATGAATTTCAATTGATTTGTTGAAGACAAACCCGCAAAACTAACTCCAATCTTCACAGCTCATCAAAATTTCTGCTCAAATCTATTTCTTCTGATTTTCAGCTTAGTTTCCAGCTTGATTCCTCTTCGTTCGTACACAACCGGCACCTTCATTCAACACTTAATGGATTCACAGCAACTTGGCTTCAGTAGGTTGGAATCACATCATATCCACAGCTTCAAAAATCAGATTTGCAGATTGGCACAGCAGGTTGGCAAAACTGTTGGCAGCTCACTGTTTCCTCTGGTTTTTCTCTCTTTTTTTTTTTTCTGCATTCTATGCCAATTCTGAGTTTGTTGTCTAGTGAGTGATTTAATGGAATGAATCTTCACCGGAATTCATCAACATATCAAAGATTTTGATACACTCCTTGCACTTGAAACAGTTTGGCACATCTACTTCCTCCTTTTCTTTTCCTCTATCAATGAAACTGTTTTCAGTTTAGCATTAGCTCCTTAACTTATAGCCTTTTAACTTGACATCTTCACAGCAATATAGCTTCATCAATTTACTATCAAAACAGGTCCACAAAGGCTTCAAAAATTCAGATTTGCTGAAAAGGAATTTGTCACTTTGGGTACTTCTTAGTTCCCACTTGGTTTACTAACTCAACTCCCACATTTTAAGTCATCCTTTTCACTATCATTTCTGAGCATTTCTGTGCCTTCTTTTCATGCTCAAATCCGGCTCAAAAAATAAAGCATAAATTCCTAGATCCAATCACAAAGCAATTCACTTCAACTTATAGCCTCTCAAGTGTTGTATCATTTCTAATGTTGCTTCTGATTTTTTTTTTTTTTCTGGGCATATCTCTTTAATTCAGGTTTCCAGAACATCATCCAATGAATTTCAGAATTAAACAATCGGATTTCAAATGTAATCCTTGCTTCAAATCATTTTGTCACAAACATCACCCATTTTGGCACATAGTTTTCTCTTCTTTTTTTTTTTTTTTTTTTTCGATCAAACAAAATCAAGTGCTATGCCTCACTGAACTTCACCAATCTCAACTCATACCAGCTTGATATACTTCAAATTCCATCTCAAAACAGTAGCTTAATCAAGATTTTGGCACATTCAACACCCAATATGAAGGACAATTTTAATTAGCTCATCAATGATTTCACAATAATTTCCACCTCCCCCACACTTAAAC
>NW_027433389.1:0-2845 GCF_044706935.1 Curcuma longa
CAGAGACGCATCTTTTCGTATCCATAGCAAAATTTTTTGGTATCTTACAATGTTGATCAGGGCACTTACTAGAAGGATACAGTGAAGATCTAAGTCTTCATACTTAGCTCCTAGCTGTCTGATTGCTTCCCCCATTAATTGATATTGTTGTTTGAATTCCTCATTCTACTTGTTTTTGGATGTGATGAGGTTCTGTAACAGAGCTTCCAAATTAAGCTTTGGTTGTTGCAAAATTTATTTCTCCAGTAATAAACACGATTTGGTCAGTGTCACTTGGCACGACCATGTCAAGTGTTGTGGCTTCTCTAGGGAGCTTCTTGTGATCAAAACTCATATTGTGGTTGTTGATGACCTCTAATTTCTCATCCCGGATCCCTTGTGCAGGTTCACTTCTTTCTTCGTCTGACCATTGATGGAGATTTAATGTTACATTTTCAATAACATCATCTAGTTCACCCAACTTTTTGTTCATTAAGGGGCCTCCTACAGTTGAATCCAACGAAGGTCTTGTCAAACATGTTATTCCGATGTAAAACATGTGGAAGATCAATCATTTTTCCAACCCATGATGGGGGCATTGCTACAACTTCTTATGAGGGGGAGGAGTAGTATCCTCGGAGAGCTATCTAGCTAGTCCTGGTCGCACACACACAGTGCTATAATGCTCTTACTGTACCACTATCATCAATGATCTAGTGAGAGCCAAGACAACAACAACATGTTATGATGCATGCTCAGTTCAATAGATAATTACTATATCTACCAACATATCTTCAATATTAATCATGATAGGTCATCAAAGATTAACAACAATTAATAAGACTATATTGAGGATAAATAGATCATATCAAGGTCAACGGTAAGTGTCAAGCAACGATTTAAGCAATGTCTATAATAAGAAAAGCAACAGGATAATCATGTACTACGAAAAGAAGACCTGTGTTGACCAAGCACAGGGGTACACACCTGATTGATGAATCATCGAAATAAAATCCTCCATGTTTAGTAGGATCAACAGATCAAGATCTTGCAATTAAAATAAACATCTTCTAAATATTATATTTAATTTTTAACAAAGTAAACTCTAGTCGATTCTAAGGTTAATCTAACCCACTTAGGTTCCAATTAACTCAAGTTAGTCTAAACCAGATCAACTAGGATCAACATAGCCAATCCAACATATTCAAAAGTTTAGCACTAACTTACCCAATTAAATCAATTTAACACGACTCGGTTAATTTAATTTTAAGCTAACCTTATTCCAAATTTAGCTCAATCCTCCCTTAATCAACTGAACCCAATTGTAACCCTAAAATCCAATAGCATTTAACTAGACAATCAACTATAGAGATGACCGATAGTCGAGAGTTTACATCCCCTCTCGACGATTCATAAGTACTTTAAAATAATTAATATTTTCAACTATTATAATTATTTAACATCATTTATTTCATATTGTATTATAGCTTTACCGATTCTGTACATGTTATTCATGGTATAAATAGAATTGTGAATAACCATTGATGAGGGGATTTAATAACATGTACAAGTACTCTTGAACCCACAAAAGAGTTGTGGTGGAATGAATTTAAGGTAACTTATCCACTTTATTTTATATATGAAATTATTATTGAATATATAATTAATTATTTATTTCTCCCTTTAGTGGGTATTCACTTGGGACCTGTAACAAAGAATTAGAAATTAAGAGAATTTTTAAGAAAAAAATGGTGATCACATCCACTATGTGCTTAATCATGCAAAGACGAGGGGAAAAAAGCCACCATGCATCACCGAGGAGAATTGGGTTAGGATCTATAGTTTTTGGGAAGCTGAAGGAGAGTAACAGAATAAGCTCAATCAAGTTTATAATTCTGGAGACTTATCTGTGATATATACGGGCAACACAATTAATATCGATGAGCATACGTGCAGATTGATAATTTTTTTCAACCACTTCAATTTTAATTTATTTTAATTTATTTTATTATTTCTAACCATGATTTTTTAGGCCAAGAAAATGAGGTGAGAGCCATTTTTTATAGATATTTTCACTCACATATTTTAAAAGAAAGATAAAACTTGGAGCGGGGACAGAGCTAAATCAATTAAGGTTTAGATTACAATATAAGTTATAGATGTTATTAGTTGTGTATCTGCTCTATCTTTATATATTTTTCTCAAATATTATTATTTTAATTTTTCTTATGATAATATAGGACAAATATGATGAGCTGATGCTAGCACAACGAAATTGAAGTGCTAGTGATGAAAATGATGGATCTGATCCCTTTGTCGGGAATGATCTAAGTTTATAGCTAGAGGCAAGTGGGGGATCCAAAGGAGGAGAAGAATATTGAGTATGGGTTCTTTGAGCAAAACTCATAGAGTTGCTGATACATCTTCTACCACCTCTCCAACTGTAACGACACAGATACATAATTTACTGAAGAGGTTAGCCATTTGAAGGGCTTATTAATGCAAAAGGATCAGTAAATGAGGCAAAGGGATCAAGAAATTAACGAGTTGCATTGACAACAAAACCTGATCATATAACATCTTCAGTTAAATTTTGCTTCTCGTGATGATGACAACGATGATGATTATGGTGGTTCTTCATGAGTTTTTTGTGTATGATTTTTTTTACAATCAGTATTATTAATATTTATCATTTTATTAAGTTGTAAGCTCCTCATTTATATATTTTTTTATTAATACTGTTAATTTTTTGTAACAGGATTGGTGAGGTCATATCAGAAGAGGTAAGTCTTTACATATTTAATTTATAAGTTTTATTTTTTATTTTTAAGAATAATACTTTTTCTTTCTTTATTTTCTTATATAG
>NW_027433390.1:0-4467 GCF_044706935.1 Curcuma longa
TTGTTAGTGAGAGCCCTAGAGCCAATCATTTGATGATTGTTGTATGGACTCATATGTATCATATTTCTACATTTTATAAAGGTATTTTGTGGTTATTATACTTACTTGTATTAGTGCCAAATAACTAAGTATAATAGCGTCCTTGAGTAGATCGTTCATATCTATATCAATCGATTGGTTGAATCGATAGTGAGATGATATAGAGAACACTACTCTAAATTATTCCTAGTCAAGTATTAACATTCAAGGACAATGTTAATGCGACGAGACTAGCATGTAGGTCAACATGATGACTTGATCTCACAAGTCATGGATATGAGATATCAAGTTGACACATGGGTATGCATTGGAGAATGTATACTGAATGACCCGCCATGAGAAAGTATCATGGATCGTTATATGAGTGTCATATACTTTCTCATGTGGCTATTAGTATGACTATTAGTCCTTGGACCTGAAGTCACCATGGTTCCCAACATAAGGAGTTACATACTTTGGCTTCGTCAAACGTCACCCGTAACTGGGTGGACTATAAAGGCGATTACTGGGTATGTAACAAATTATGTAGTGGGATGTGAGTGATGTAGATGGGATCTATCCCTCCCATATAACGGGAGTGATATCATAGTTCTTGATAGAGTGAGACCACTAAGTGCATGACCATGCCCAAATGAGTCAACATGTGATGTTGAGCTCGTTTGATTGTAGTGAGTCTACTTGGAGTTCAAGACATAGATTGATTAGAGGATGACACGGTCTATGCCTCGGTTTAATCAATCATGATATCAAGGATAGAAGGACATTTGTCACATATTGTGAAGAGTCACAATTAGTAGTCACAATGGTGATGTTGGATCTCAACATTCTTGTAACTTGGGTAGTAGTGATGTGTTGCTAGATACCGCTCACTACTTATGTTTCTAAATCGGTTTAGAAACATTGCCAACGTTACAAGAACCTATAGGGTCACACACAAAGGACAATTAGGTGGAGATTAGGTTCATATGATGAACCAAGAGGATTAGATTCATGTGATGAATCAAGTTGGGTTAAGTGTAATCCAAACTAGACTAGTAGAGTTGATTTGATCAACCTTGGAGATTAGAAGTCAAGTTTGACTTGACTTGAGAAGGAAGACTTTATGGTCAAGTTTGACTTGACTTGAGGGTCAAGTTTGACTTGACTTTGTGCCACATCATCATCAAGTTTGACTTGACTTTATGCCATGTCATCATCCATGTTGACTTGACTTATGCCACCTCATGGTCAATGCTTGACTTGACCAATTGACTTTGAGTTGAGGTGGCATAAGTGGTGGCCAATGATGATGCTCCACATCATCAAGTGTTGCCACCTCATGGAGGTTACAAAGGAGGTTTGTAACTCATGGAAATTGATGGCATTTAATTGGGATTAAATGGTCTTGATGTGACATGCCACAAGAGGGAGAAAAAGTGTGGGATTCATCTCAACGTGAAGGGCTTTTTTTTTCCTCTCTCTTGAGTTTTCTCCTCCCTTCCTCCTCTCTCTCTAGCCTTGACCAAAACCTTGCAAGAGTGCTAGCACACTCTTTGGTTTTGGTTCTCCATCCCTCTTGCTCGTGTGGATACCATTATAGAGGAGCGGCACTTGACTCCTTCGAGATCCGGCACGTGAAAGGACGAGCGGGATACGCGAAGGGCACGCATCAAGGGTAAAAGCTCTAAACATGTAGATCTAGAGTAGATCTAAGTAGAAAGTAAATTTATGATTTTCGCACGGATCCGGTGACATGCTCTTCGGGGTTTTCCGCAACGCAAAAAGGCAGTTTTTACGGCCCGATTTGCTAACAAAAGTGGCAAATTTTACTTAGAAAATGGGTACAAGCATGAATTCTCATACCCAAGGACCCCTCAACAAAATGGGATTATTGAGAGGAAAAATAGGGTTTTGCAAGAAGCTGCTAGAACAATATTAAACGAATACCCATTACCCACCTATTTACGGGCAGAAGCGGTCAACACCGCTTGCTACATCCATAATAGGGTGGTAATTTATCAATTTTTATAAAAAATACCGTTTGAATTATGGAGTGAAAAATTTTCTAAAATTAATTACTTTAGAGTGTTTGGATGTAAGGTCTACATCCTAAACACCAAGGATGATTTAAGGAAATTTGAAGCCAAGGCGGATGAAGGAATCCTTGTTGGTTACTCATCCTCTAGTAAAGGCTATAGGGTTTATAACAAGATAACTCAAACTATTGAAGAATCATCAAATGTTGAATTTGACGAGTGATGAGTGACATTTTTTGTGGGTAGATTAGGATTAGATTGGACCAGTTTGGACTACATTTCATATCATAAATAGGGATTTTGGGCTATTTCTTTAATTTGGATGAATTTATGATATTTATTGTAATTTGCATTGATTTATGAGATTTTATGGATATTAATTTGTTGTAATTTACTTTGCATGAAATTGGTAGGAAAATGAGATTATTTGGAGGATTAAATTGTTAAGAAATCAAGTTTGGGTTCAAATATGGTCAAAATCAAGATTAATTGGGTCAAAATCCATTCAAATGGCAAAGCCCGGTACTGTGCAAAGGTCCAGCCCACTTCAATTCTGATTCAATCTCATTCACCGGTCCAAATCAAATTTAAACCAGCACCGGTTCAATTCCTTCGGTTCGAGCGTTAGGTCAAAAGCCTCGGCACCAGTTCACCGCAAAAGAGCTCGGCGCGATTTTCCCTATCGCGATAATGCACTGTTCGTCTTCTTCCCTGTCTCCCTGCCACGACTCCGAGCTCGTCGCGCGCTCCACAGCCTTCATTTCCCCCTCCGATTAGCTACAGACCTGAGGTCGGCGTCCACGAAGACCGACGACCACCGACGCCACCGCGGGAGCTTCGCAGACGTGGTTGCGAAAGCGAAGAATCCCTGTCCCCGTCCGCTGCAGGAAGTCATTGGGAGTGGCCAGCTCCTACGACCGGCGGCTGACGTCCATTCCGCAAAATAGAGA
The DNA here is from genome assembly GCF_044706935.1 of Curcuma longa. Classification (NCBI taxonomy): domain Eukaryota; kingdom Viridiplantae; phylum Streptophyta; class Magnoliopsida; order Zingiberales; family Zingiberaceae; genus Curcuma; species Curcuma longa. The sequence continues at coordinate 3,005 of NW_027433390.1, forward strand.
TCGAACCGTGGGTGGTTGCTCCGGCTAGATCTCTACCACTCCGCCTCCACCGACGCTCAGCACGGGACGTCGGGGCTGTGCTTCAACCATATCATCCACCGAGGACGCAAGGTAAGTCTTTGTTTGTTTCTAACTTGTCTGTGGTTTGCAGCAAGGAGAGAGCTGAGCAGGGGCCGACGCTTGTGATCTTCCCCGACTTGAGCTCGCCGGATGTGGCCAGTTTCGGCGACGCTCGATCATTCCCATTGGTGTTCTTCAATTATAGTGGTGCCATGCCTTGTTCTGTGCCGATTGGAGCTGCTCATCCACCACAGTCATCACCATTCCACATCCCCTGTTCTGAACCGTTGAGGGAAAAAAACCCTAACCCTAACCATAGTTTTAACCTAGTTTGTTTGCTTCCTTTTGGTAGTTTGTTAGCTACTGAATTAATCAAAACCCCCTGTTGTTTTCTTTTCTTTGTTTGCAATTCAGAATGGATTGATTGTTGAATTGGATATTGTTGTTTGAGTTGAACATTTTGTGATATGGTTCGGTTTTATGATCCTACCCTTGTGATTCAAATTGAATGAATTGTATGAATTTGTTGTTGAATGTAAACTGAGCATATGGTTGCTAATGAATGATTTGGCTTGGGTTGGATAACATGAAGTTGTGATGAATTTAGAGATTCTGGGTTTAATTGATGTTGTAACCGGTTGCAACTTGTTAAATGTGGTTAGTGTGATTGTTGAAATGCTATGAGCATGAGGAAATGGAAAACGTTGGTTGATGATATGGTGAACAGATTTTTCGATGTTGTAGTGAACTGTTTGTGGAGATTGTTAATTGTGTTGAGTGTAGATAGAAATAAGCCTTGTTAATTGAGAATTGTAGATGCTGGTTTAGTGTACATAAGTGTGTTTGGTTGTTGTATGTGTTTGTATATGTGAGGTGTGTTGTATGTTGATCTTGTGATGATGTAAAAGATTTTATTGTGGAGTTGTAGTTGTAATGTAATTGTTGTGAATTGATGTAGAGAATTGTTGTTTATTTGTTTGTAAATGTGTTCCTTGTTGTTGTAATTGTAAATTGTTTGATTATGTTCTTTATTAGTCAAATGTAATAACCATGAGTTAGGTTTGTAATTATTGTATGTACGAGTGATATATGATGTGAGGTTAGTTTAGCTATGGTGGTATGTTGTTGTATGCTATGTAATATAGGAATTGATTATCAATAAATGAAATTTGTAAATATAAATGAATAAAACTCAATAAGACTTTGTACATTATGTTTAGAATAACATCCTGTCATTGAGTCCCGAGAGAGACGACCCGAACCTCCCTATACCAATTAAAACGATAATAAGAGGTTTGGTAAATAAATAAATAATTAATTTTGATAGGTGTAAGTGACAATAATTAAGGGAAAAATATATAAATAAAATCCCATACAAACACACCGCATCAACGAGTCAAACC
>NW_027433391.1:0-3583 GCF_044706935.1 Curcuma longa
TCGTATCGTGCCAGAAAAAACAATTGAAACATATCATTTTGATAAATTATTAAAACTGATACCACTTGGCATGCTTCATCTCCTTCCTCCTTCACCATCTAATCCATCATCGACACCATGCATTGGAATGTCAGCACAATACCCAAATAGTATCATTCCGGTTAAAGGCTAAAACTCCAACACAACTTGAGATTTTGAATTTTAGTTTAGTTATCTCCGGAAACAATAATAATCACTTTTCTTAAATGTTAAAATATATTTTTGATTTCACGTATGGTATCCATTTTCTAACGTCGGCATGGTCATTGTTTCTATATCCTCACATATCAATAGCGTCAGTCAACTCTCGTTGGCCTACTTCTAAAAGATATAGATTGGCTTTACCTCTTTAATCAGCTATGCTTAAGCCATAAGTTACTATCCACATATGCTGTCTCATATATGTTGTCGCCTAAGCTTTGACATGTGCTACATAGTGCATATTACCACATATGGTATATATGGTTTGCATGCAAGAAATAGACTATATTTAGTGTTCCGAACAGGATTGGCACCGTGACTACAAGGCCGTCGTAACCTAGCGGCGGCCCTCCGTGGGAGCACAAAGGACGTCGCAACCCCGCGGGGTCATCGAGCGCATCACAATTTTTATTTTTTGTTAAATTTTTTATTTTTTCAATATGTATTTTTTTATAAATAAACTATTAACTATATATAACAATTATAATTATTATTGATAATAGTTATAAAATATTTAAAAAATATTTTAAATTCATTGAATAATTTTAAAATTTAATAAAATATTTTATAAAATAATTTAAATTTTTAATATATATTGAAAATTAAATATAAATTTAAAATACCTAAAAAATTCAAAATATAATTCTCTAAATATTTCAACTAAATTTTCAAAAAATCAAAATTTACAAATACTCAAACCTTCAAATAATTTTATAATTATCTTTGAGTCTTTAAAATAATTTTATAATTTTAAATTTAATTTTAAATTTTGAAAATTATTTATATTTTAAAATAATTTTTATAAAAATTTAATAGGTATTATCTTATAAGAAAATATTAAATTATGAATTCAACAACTCAAAATATAACATCAATAGGGAACATATTTAATAATCAAATATTAATAAAATTAATATATATTTATACTTAAAAATTTTAAAAAAAAACTATCAACACAGGACCAAAACCGTATCATTCCGGCCTGGGACCAAAACTCCAGCACGGATCAACATTTTAAACCATGTTTGTATGCATAGAAAAATATTTGTTAGATTAGTTGTACATTATTAACTAATATATATTTCTTGCGTTCATTGGTAAGCATATTTTACCGGAAATATAAATTGAATGTACCAACATATATATTATTGTCTTTGTACATTAATCATTTTGATTAAAATAAATATTTTTAACATTCGCTACACATGAATTATTTAGACATGTCATCGTGCTTGCACTTAATCTTGGCTAATATTACAAAGAAACAACTTGAACATAATAGAATATGCATTAATATAGTTAATAGCCTATTATATAGCCATACTTTTATATATCTAGTATTATATTTAAGTTTTTAATTAAACCAACCATACACACACACATATATATATATATATATGTAAATATTGAGATTCAAAGAAAAGAAAGTATGCTTAATTGGAATTAGTAACTTAAAATCCCAATAAAATTTAAGAAAATCTCTATGGGCAATGTAATCAATTAACTAATAGTTGCCCCCAAGACATAGCTGAGTTGGTACGTAGGTGGTAGACTTGCATCAAAGAGCAAGAGTTCGAGCCGCAGCCACCGCGATTAAAATGTCCTCCCACCTAGAGTGTCGCTCAGTACTTGATTTACCTCCCTTCATTAAGCTGGACCAGCCATGAGGGGTGTTTGGCGTAAGCGTTATCACATTTTGTATCAAATTAACTAATAGTTAGTTTGAGTGAGTTGTTAGATATTGGCTAAAACCCAACCATGCCTTATAACATCTAGCCATAAGGTTTAAAATTTTAAACTGTCCTAAAATTAACATGTTAGCAGAGTTTTACTTAGTCTAAATTTGTACAAGTTGTAATTTTAATTAACTTTTTTATCATTGTTAATTATTTACTTAACAATTAATTATATTATTAATTTTTGTTTATATTTGTTTCATAATGATTTACACTTAGTTTATTTAACTTTTATACATAAAATGTTAGTTTGTTGAAATTATTTTTTATAGCATTATGTAATTGTCTTTATAATTTATTTGTAAGCATCTGATAAAATAAATTAAGAATTAAAGATAACTATTGTAATTATCCATTTAGTGGACACCTATTGTAATTATCATATATTTTCAATGATATTTAAACAAAACATATTAAAGATAGTAAAAAATAAATAAATTATTTTAATCAAATAAATTTTTATTTAATTAAAGTATCATATTAAACTTTAGTTGTTCTTGACATGAACCAACGTTGACAAAAGACACAGAAGGAAAAGAAGCTCAAAACAATCTCACTAAATCCTAGTTTTTCCATCATTTGCTCAACGATCTTCCAATGTTATAAAAGTCGACGTATAAAAACATCTTCAATAGAGTTAGATACTCAATTTTTATTATATTTAATTTTTGTATTTTAAATTATTTTTAAAAAATGATGATAAATTATGTTAAGTTGAACCAATACTTTAAGTTTTGAGGATTGAATGGAAGTTTGTTTAGCTTTAGATAGAGCCCATCGAGTAGCCATAAGATCAAGTAGGTTTAAATCGGACTTAATTTGGATTTATTTTGACCAACAAAGTTTATATATATATAGTCTAATTCTGACTGTATTTAATTAGATTATTATATTTTTTAAAATTTAAGAATTATTTAATTTATTTTCCTTCACGTACTTCTCTACCTCTCTCCAATTCTTCGCACTCAATTCCTCTCACTGGATTCCTCTTGTCTGATTCCATTTACCTGCAATGCTTGTTACCCACTCACACTGACCGCCATGGATCCATCTAGAAATTCTCTCTTTGTTTCCATCACGCATTGTTGTGCCACAGTGGTTTTGCAAGCCAATCAGCAGGTAAATAAATAAATTTTGTTTGTATCAAGTAGCACAACACTTTATTCCTTGTTGAGCCATGTTGATAGGCATGAGCAAAATTTATCATGCAACCTACAAATGGCACACAAGAAGGAACAAGATGCTCAACATGATGCAAGGACCATGATAAGCACTCCATCCTCTACGACGACAAAATTAGATTTCGTCAAGACTTCTTGAGGTGTTTGCCACCTCTTCCTTCACCGCCTCTTCCTCCGTCCGCCTCTTTCTATGTATGCCTCTTACTTGACAAAACTAAAACTTACTTCTTACAAAAGAGAAAATTTATTTAAAGAGCAGCAGAAGTTTGCTTTATTTTCTAAAATCTAACGCATTAGCAAATCCATTATTAGCTAGCATTAGTGATAAGGAATCAAAAGGTCCAATAAGCTATTGTTTTTCTAGTCGTCTTAAAGTAATGTTTTACATAAAATACAAGTATTGGTTAAATATTGGTTATATTTATT
>NW_027433392.1:0-2018 GCF_044706935.1 Curcuma longa
TTTTGAATTTTAATTTAATTTTGAATTTTAAATTTTAATTTAATTTTGAATTTTGAATTTTAATTTAATTTTGAATTTGAATTTTAATTTAATTTTGAATTTCGAATTTTAATTTCAATTTTGAATTTCAATTTTGAATTTTAATTTAATTTTGAATTTCGAATTTTTTTAATTTTAATTTTGAATTTTAATTTAATTTTGAATTTTGAATTTTGAATTTAATTTTGAATTTTGAATTTTTAATTTAATTTTGAATTTTGAATTTTAATTTTAATTTTGAATTTTAATTTAATTTTGAATTTTAATTTTGAATTTTAATTTTAATTTTTTTAATTTTGAATTTTAATTTAATTTTGAATTTCGAATTTTAAATTATTTTGAATTTTGAATTTTAATTTAATTTTGAATTTAATTTTGAATTTTAATTTTTTTAATTTTGAATTTTTTAATTTTAATTTTGAATTTTAATTTAATTTTGAATTTTGAATTTTAATTTAATTTTGAATTTTGAATTTTAAATTTTGAATTTTAAATTTTAATTGTTTTTCTTTTGACTCCCCCTGGATCATAGCCACGATATGGTCTATCGAGGTAATGTATTTGATCCTTAGGAACCCAAAATTGATCAAGTCCAACTTGACAAGTGATAAATCAATTTATACTTGGGTACCCATGCTATTGGACAATTTGAGTTTATTTTCTCTTTGATCCTAAAGAAAATCGTTCTAGTGATAAATCCTTGATCTGATTTTTCAGATTGGAATTTTCTTCCTCAAGTTTTTTGACTTGAGTTGAATTTCCAGTCTGAACGTCACTAACTAACAGATTTTAGCTAACTAGCAGTTTCTCTACCGTTTGTTCTTTTTTCCTTTATATCTTGTAATACATGCACATCACAATAAACCCTAATACATACACATCACAAAATAATATTCAATAACATATTCACACACAACAAACACAAAGTTTAACACAAAGTTTATCACATAAATTTATCACATCACAAAGTTCAACACAATGTTTAACACAAAGTTTATCACAGCACAACAAATACAAAGTTTAACACAAAGTTTCAAAATACAAACATTATTCCAAGAACTATGGTAAACAAGCTCCCCGATAATTATATGGAAGTTCGAATCCTGCAATGGAATAATAAAATGTTAATTTGATTAACAAACTGACAGGAATATCAAAATGCTGAAATAGTGTTAAACATTGTGTAAGAAGCAAAACTGATGCGGAGAATACATACCACACGATTGAATTTTAGAATCAAGAATTGATAGTTTCCTGAAACAGAAATTAGGTTAATTATAACTACAATAATTAAGAACCAAACAACATTGTCAACATTTCTACTTTACTGACCTGTAAATGTAAAATCTCATTCTGTAACATAAAGTTCTTGTGAAGAAGTGAACTTAGGCATGTCAAGCTACTTACAATGCCAATGTGATGTAAAATATTAAGACAGCTATTAAAAATACCACATTAAATAAGTTTTTGCACTTGTAACTTTTATGCTAATTAAAAGGCACTGAGACACAAACTAATCGCATCAAATTCTAAAAATATGTACCTCCCATATAATTGCAGATTTATCATTTGATGATGATGCTAAATACTTTCCACCTGTGTTGTTTGACAAGGTATAGACTATCAGACTTCAGAAATTTGTGTACTTAAATACAAGAGAATCAAATATATAAATAGCACACTAACGAACACTTCCCACCTGTGTTGTTTGACAAGGTAATTGGTCCTTTCCACACTGATGATCTGTGTACAATGAGAGACAACCTTCAACAGAGTTGTGGAAATAACAAGCTTCTCTTTGAACATTAAGAGCCTATTCAACCAAGTGCTCCAACCTCCTCTCAGGTATCATTATTGATGGAGGAAGCAATTTTTGCAGCTCATCTAGAAGTCTCGTCCGTGAATATGAAATCTCTGTTCCCGCATCCAAAGAAATTAGTTTCCAGGCCGTGGCGAGGCACATCGGCCTTCTTGGATAT
>NW_027433393.1:0-1857 GCF_044706935.1 Curcuma longa
AGGATCGTTGCCCACACAACGTTCGAGAAGAGGAAAGGACATACAGCAGAAGATCAAGGGGTCATCCACTCATTCAAAGATAATCCCGTTGAGAAAGGTTCAATTTATTGTTTCCGCATTTAATAAATTATTTTTCTTCTCCTGGATCTTGTAAACCAAACACAAGAGCCCAATGATCTAAATGTGTCGATCAAACTTCGTTTGATCGACTATGAGCGAGACTTAAATCCGTTTCCGGAAAAAATTTTTATTCTGCAAGAATTTACCGAACGGGTTTCCTATTGTTCCCAGCATTCGTTACAGGGGTTCTAGGAAACCAGACGACTATGTGAAGGGGAGATTACCGTCTACATGGGCAATGCTACGAAAGTGGCGGCTATTGCAGTGGGAGATGTTTATTTATCTTTTGATAGGAATAAAACTTTGATTTTGAAGGATTGTCTTTACATACCATATTTTAGAAAGAATTTAATTTCAGTTTCTAAATTATTTATGGATGGATCTATTTCTTTTGATGATAAAATTGTTATCAAGAAAAATAGGGTTATTATCTGTTTTGGTAAGTTCAAATAACTCCCACGATACAACAAATGGAAATTAATTGTTGGTGCAGGAAGCACTAGCAGATCGAACCAGGATTTTGATTATAGAACTAGGATCAAGTTAAGTATATGATTGTGCTAATGATGGTGAACTGAGTATACAGGAGACACAGGTTAAGTCCTAGTGGAAGCTAGGCATGAAGTCTTGGCAGAGTCAAGTGCACCAGGTGAAGTTTGGGCTGGTCAGGAGGACCACGCCACAGTAGAAGTCTGGGCTTGGTCAGGAGGACCAAGTTGTAGCAGAAGGCTCGGCTGATTAGGAGGATCAGTTGCAACAGAAGACTGGGCTGATCAGGAGGATCAGTCACAGCACAAATCCTGGGGGCCGAGGACAGAGCCGAACACAAGTCCAACGAGTCAGGAGGACTCGATTGGCAATCAAGTAAATTCTTTCGAGAGGAGTGGGTGAGGACGCGTTCCCAAGGGGAATATTAGGCATCGGTCTAACCCAGGATCTCACTGGAGATCCAAAGTTAAGACTCTTAGTTGGTTCTGAGAACTGACTTAAAATGGTTATACTTTGCATGGTATTTCACTAACATTCTTTGCAGGAAGGAAAAATCGAACAAAGCTAACTCCGGATCAAAAACTAATTTTTCAAGTCTGGAGTCAACTCAGATGATGGCTGGAGTCGACTCCAACTGAGTCAGCCGAAATCCGGAAGTCAGCGCGTCAACTTTCCGCCAACTCGGCCTGTAGTCGACTCAGGTAAGGTTTTGAGTCGACTCAGGCTGATTCAGAGTCAAAGCTTATCGCAGTTGGCGCCACAGTGACTGGAGTCGACTCAGAAGGCAACTGGAGTTGACTCAGAGAGGATAACGGGCAGAAGCGATAAAACTTTATCTGTCACGTCAGCTGGAGTCGACTCAAATAGGCATTTGAGTCGACTCAGGTGCAGTATAAAAGAGACCTACGAGCAGCAGCCGAGATTCACTGTTTTCAACCCTGAAACTCCGTTCTCGCGACTCCCAAGCTCTTATTCTTCGACGTCGGTGTTGTACGCCATCTAAGTCACTTCGAATCACACCGCAACGCCGAGATCAACTTCCGGGGAGCTACTGCACGATCAAAAGTCGATAAAAGTTAATTTTCTTTATTTCTATTATACCGAGCTTTTGTAAAGAATTCGCATTTGTATTTTCGATACACTTGCTGCCGAAAGGGGGCAAGTGCCTTAGTGGAATTGCCCAAAGAAAACGGTCAAGGACCATGGGCCATGGAGTAGCAATCTAGGGTTGTGAACCAAGTAAACAAA
>NW_027433394.1:0-10386 GCF_044706935.1 Curcuma longa
CAGTTCGATGAACTTTTCCCATAGTTCCTTAGCCGAATTGAATGGACCGACCTTGCTTAGTTGCTCCTTTAAAAGTCCACATTGCAATGTAGTCATGGCTTTTGCATTTGCTTGTGCCTTCTTGCATGTCTTTGGACCAATCTTTTGTAGGGAGAGGGGCTCCATAGGCATCCTTCAGTTTCTCAAACACATCTACAACACTAAACCAATTTTCAATATCATTCATAAGATAGTAGTACTCCATCCTACCTTTTCAGTATGTGAAATCGTTGTCATCGAAGTAGGGCGATCGTGCGGTGCTGTATCCCTCTTGAAACATCATTTGATTCTTTCAGTTGAATGTTAGTTCGCGCGAAAGGGACCTGCTTTGATACCACTTGTTGGGACCGGGATGTTTGCTAGAGGGGGGTGAATAGCAATTCTTCAAGTTTCTATGAAAATATTAGCGGAAGCGAAAATACAATATAGAAATAAGCACAATCGCTAACCCGATTTGTTTATTTGGTATCCACCTTAACGAGGTGACTAGTCCAAGGATCCACACACATAGACGACCTTTTCACTATGAAAAATCTCCTTTTCAAAGAACACATTGAAGGCAGAGAAACCTTCATAGAATGATCCCTTCCTTTCACAAAAATGAGGAGTGAAGTATGGAGGAAGAGGAAAGCTTTTACAAAGTCAGAGTATGCTAGAAAGATGAGAAAAATGAACTGCTAGTTTCTTCGGCGTCGTCTTCTATTTTTATGTATTTTTGTACATCAGTCGAATGCTCCAAGGGCCAGTTGACTGATAGGCTTCAACGGCTCTTTAATCTGCATTTAATTAGTCAACTGTCGCTCCAACGGTCCTCTATCAGTCGACTGCACCATCACCAATCGACTACTACCAGTTGATTGATGGACTCGACTGATTTTTCTGTTTGGTCACCAGTCGACTGATGAGCAGTACCAGTCGACTGATCCTTCTGAAACCTTTGTGTGCACTTCTGATCAACCACCAATCGATTGCATCAACAGTGCCAATCGACTGATCAAGCTGAAACTCCCCTTTCAGTTTCTTCTTCAGCCCTTAGCCTTGATGCAAACTTTCAAACGTCTTCCACAAGCCTCGTGCCCTTCCGTACACTAACTTGAGACGTTTCCCTCAGCTTCATCGTGCTAAGTCTTCCTTTGCCAAGAGGCCGCGCCTCCGGGACTTCATCCTTTGCCAAGAGGCCTCGCCTTCGGGACTTCATCCTTTGCCAAGAGGCCGCGCCTTCGGGACTTCACCAAACGCCAAGACTCCATTCCTGGACTTTCCTGTGGACTCAAACCACACAAGTTAGATCACCAGCATTGCCTAACTTAAAATCATTTTAGCCAAACATTAAAATCCAAATCACTTGGGGCAAGATTGTACCAACAATAAGATCACAATTCATGGTCCTGTAATTGATAAAATACAACCTACTAAATATGATAAAAAATTAATTTCCATCATAGAAAACCCTAGACGACTCTAAGATTAATCTAACCCAACCAACAAGATCTGTGTCAACGGTGACATCCAAATTCAACCTAACCCTAATTAAATCCAACTCATCCAATTAACTCATGCTAAATAAAAACGAGTTAATCTCATTCCAATTGATCTTCAACCGAATCTAAACCAACTGATCAAGTCAACTTGATACAAGTTAGTTTAAATCCAAGCTAAGGATCATATACCATTTAACCAGTCCAACCAAATCTTAATCTATAATATTTCACCTAATCAACTAATTGAGTCAACTTGCTGTTGCGACGTCTACTATAAGCTTAATTTTTGTATGAACATCTATTTTGAAATAAATTGAAATGAGAATCACTTTGGTTAAATATTTATATTTTATATTCTTTATATATGTTAATGCAGTTGTCCACTTAATTTATATTGTAGATAACATGGTGTGTGGTGCCACACAGAAGATCATGTTATCAGTTCTATTTCGGCTCCTTGCCGACGATAGCCACGCCACCAGATAGTGTAATGCCACGTCAACCTGTAGTTCCCGTTGATGATAAGGGCCTGAAGAGGTGAACACTGAACGCACGGATTAGCGAGGCACCGAGGAATCCCGGCGTGGCCACTCCGACGCTCAAGTCAGAAAAGAGAAATAGAAGTGTGTAAAGAGAATTCTAGATGGTTGATTGTCATACCTGCGAGGTTTATATAGGGGTGACGGGAGCGATATCCTCGAATCTCGACGTTTGTAATTGGTGATGAGGGCGGGATCATCAGATTGATTTTGTGACAGATTTCACATATCTGATGGTTTAGCAACGTAGGTTATCTTCTTTGGATGGCTGAGATCGTGCGGGACCAAGTAGGAGGACTTGGTCTATAATCCAACTCTTGCAAATAAATTTCTAAACTTGATGAAAAGGTAAGCATGGTGATCCATTGATATCTACTCCAGAACTTGAGGTCGAGAATGGCTGATTTGTATGTGTGGCTGAGATGCGCAGGTATATGGTAAGATTAGACGGGCTGATGAGCTGAACTAGGTATATGCCTCGAGCTCTTCGTGGAAGTCGTAGCTGCTGGAAGTGATGCCGGAACCAAGTCATGAGGTCGGTATGTGATACCGGGACCAAGTCATGAGGTCGGTATGTGATACCGGGACCAAGTCATGAGGTCGGCATGTGATGCCGGGACCAAGTCATGAGGTCAGTATGTGATACCGGGACCAAGTCATGAGGTCGGCATGTGATGCTGAGACCAAGTCATGAGGTCGGTATGTGATATCGGGACCAAGTCATGAGGTTGGTATGTGATATCGAGACCAAGTCATGAGGTCGGTCTACGATTGTATGAGATCGGATCCTGTGAATATTGTGGTTAGGACGGGATCGGTCTATATTTTAAATCCTAATCCTGCGCCGACCTCTCGGTGAGGTCGGTGATGAATTATTACACGAGACCGGGCTTTGTAGGGGGAAGTTAGGAAGGTATCCAACCTGATAACGAGGTCGGGCGACAAGGTATGCATTCTATTATTATGGGGAATTGTGGCCTAAGCTGTGAGGAGCTCTTCTGGTATACCAAGATACACACCGACCTCATGATGAAGTCGGTACTTAGCTAGTTCGTTAGTTTGTTTAGGGCGAGAGTATTGAAATCCAGGAGGAGGGGAGGTCGGGACATTTTGTATGAAGGTCATGAAGACCTCCGATATTGTATTGAGGAGTTTTCTATCCTCTCAGAGGGGTCGGCCCTCTTTTGTCTTTGTTTTGACCTTACGAGAACGAGACCTCTTTATTCTTGGTCCACCTCTCGACCAGGTATTTTCCCCGGATCTTACTCATCTTCCACATCACTAGAAATTACTTTCACCGGATCACAAGCCTCCCGACCTAGTTTAGTCGAAGGAGACAAAGTTCGACTGACTGAACTCGAGTTTAACTTAAGTCACCCCCATCTCTTCGGCTTTATCTTAATCGAAGCTGTTCTGATAAGGTTTCCTCCTAATTTATTGATCGTTCCTGTTCGTTGATCTAAGGCTTAGGGCCCCAACGGCTAACATCAACTGATCGTTTGACTAAACCCCTCTTCCTCCTTCGTCCTCGCCATTCGCATCGACGAACCCTAGCTTCCTCCTCCTGCTATCTCCCTATCCTCTTTCGGTTCGACTAGGGTTTTGTAGTCCTTATTTTTAGTTCGACTAGTCGTCGGTTCCATTAGGGTTTCATCGTTGCCTTCCTTACCTTAACCTCCCTTTGCGTCTGGTCTGATGTCTGCACCGGCTCCCTGGTACGAGAGTTGTAAACCCTCCCAATTTAGTGAGGATGATGAGATCTTGCTCAGGGCCTAGTACGGCATTCCCCTCGACCATGAAATCCTAATCCCAACCCGTGCTCAGAGACCTCACGAGCCTCCCCCGAGGTACTTCTTTCGGGGACAGATAGAAGGAGGCCTATGCTTCCCCTACCCTTTTTCCTCCAAAACCTGGCCTTCTACTTCCAATTCTCTCTTTCTCAACTTGTCCCGAATTCCTTTCGATTAGTCTGCTGTGCCTCTATCATTTTTAACGTTTACCAAATTCCTGTAGATCCTACCACCTTCCACTACTTCTTTTACCTCAAGAAAGGAGGGAGAGGTGAGATTTATCTAGCTGCTCGGCTTGGCCATAACTTCCTAGATAAATATCCGACCTCTCACAAGGGTTGGAAGGATAAGTATTTTTCCTTAAACCTCCTAGACCCTACACCTGGCCGACCTTCTGGCGTCTAGAACCCCTTCCACAGCCAAGTCTAGACCAATATAGGTTAAGTCATACTTTTTTGACGGCCTCTGAGATCCTATCAGATCTTAAATTTGATGTGAACATCCTGAGAGCCAATGAGGCCCTCATGTATAAAGCTGACCTGAGTCCGAATGATATCCCTATGGATGCCTCTTTGAGTAAGTTTCTTTAGTATTACTTGAGGTTCATTTTTAATACTAACTAATTTTTCTTCTTCTGGTTTTGGTAGGAGAAATCATGTTAAACGTTTCTGTGAAAAAGAACATGAAGTGGGATCTCACTACTACTGATAGTTGGTGGGTGTCTGAAGATGCTGCCGAGTCCTCTGGGGCTATTCTCAAGGAGGGAGACTTGGACACTGCTGAGCTGAGGAGTCCTATAGCTGTTGCTAGGCCAGAGACTTCTACATCTGCTGACAAGCCAAGGGCTTCTGTTGTCGCTGCTGGTGGGAATAAGCTACCTCAGTTGGCCCCCTTTGAGGACCATGTTTACATATATGCCTCCATTGGCTCTTTTAAAGGGGAGACCTTAGACACAGTGGTGGAGCTAGACCCCTCCCCAGTGGCCGAGCCAATAGCAGATGCATCAGTGCCAGACATTCCCCCTTCTGAGGAGGTCAGGGAAACTCGTTCCAGAAAGAGGAGCAGGGAGGAGGGGGAGAAGGCCGCCGAAGATCCAGTGAGGCCTAGCCCCGAGGTTATCCTCTTAGAGACTCCTGAAGCTGGGATTGCAGAGGGACAGGGCGTTCCAGCTACCGTGGTCCCTCTGGCTGTTTCTCCTTTGCGCTCTCTACCTCTTGAGACTCGGCATGACAAAGGAAAATCTCCAGCCATCTCTTCCGAGACTGCCTCTACCCCCATGGCATCTCCAAGGCAAGGGAAGAAGTCCCGGGCTACCCGTCCCCCCCCCCCCCCCCCGTGTTCCTTCTGCGGGTTCAGAACCACTTCCCCAGACTGCTCTTGCTGAGAGAGCTTGTACTTCGGTGGAAGACTACCGCCGGTGCGAGACAGAAGTTCTGCCCAAACTCTCCAATGACTTGTTGTGCCAGCGCATAAATGAGTCCTTGGCCAAGGTACATCTACTTCTTTTCTCCCTCTTTTATGAATTACTCCTAACATCGTGGCTACCTTATTGTGTTTGTCCTCAGGTTTTGAAGGAGTATCAAGAGTTGGAGCGTAGGGTTCCGTGCCTGGAGCTGGCCAACCATCAATTAGAAGTTCAGGTGGCCGATCTTCAGAGTCAGCTAAAAATTTCTGTCCACGAAGCAGAGGTCTCTCAGGATAGGGCAACCATGGAGCAAGCCAGATCTGTCGTAGAGAAGGCTGGTTTAGAGGCTGAGGAAGCCCGTGCTGAAGTGAATAGACTCTCTTCAGAATCTTTAAAAATGAAAAAGGATGCTGAGCTCCGGACCGGTCGGCTTCTTCAGCTAGAGCAGGAACTCCAAGTTTCACAAGCCGCTGTCAAGACCCTTCAAGGGGAGGCCATTTCTGTTCAAAAGGAGAGGGATCAATTACGGGCAGAAAAAGTGAAGATAGAGAATGACTTGGCTTCTCATCGCAAGCAACAAGAAGGTCTACATAAGAAACTTCTGGACAGTATTTAGCAGAGGCAAGCCCTGGAACTTCAATTATCTGAGGAGAAGAAGCACCAGGAGCATTTAACCTCCGACCATGAGAAGGCCGTGTCTAATCTTCGTGAAGAGCTGGCCAAGTCAAAGGAAGAAGAGGAGCAGCGTTGGCAAGAGAAGAAAGCTGCCTTTCTAAAGTCTCCGGAGTTTTATGAGCTGATGGGAGCCAAGGGTGTTGGGAAGTAGTTCATGCAGTCAGGGCTGATACCTCAAGGGTCCGACTTGAGTTTCCTAGATCCTCAAAAAGTCTAGGACAGCTTGCTAGCTTCAAAGAAACAAGACTGATCCTCCTATTTATGAGACCTTTAAACTGAAACTTGTAGTATTTCTAAGTTTTTGTTGTTCTTACTATTATTTTAACCAAGCCTACTGCTGAATTTGAATATGAAGTTTTCTCTTCTTATATCATGATTTTGTTATTTTGTTGAATGCCACAGGTTCTATTTTGTTTCTTAAGACTATAGTACCTTGCTTCCAAGAGATTAGAGTTATACAATGTTAAACTAGTATTGCATCTACTGCCCTCGCCTTCTCTTATGCTTCAAGCTTTGCTATCTTCCTGTTTGGCTCTTCTCTAGGGGACGGGAGAGATCTCACCATCCGTACTCCGCGTCAAGTGAATGTCTTTTATGTTTTGTATTGCGGGGATTCGGGCCGCACTCGCTCCTATACCGATCCTTGCTTCACGTTTGGACGATTTTCTCTACGTATACGCCGAGCCTTTATACAAGTTTGCTTCGCTCCTTAGGGCGCATACCGAGCTGTTTACAGGCTTTACCTGGTTTCCCAAGGCGCCTGTCGAGCGCTTCTGGCCATACTTTATATGGGTGCTGAGCTCAGTATAGGTTAGTTTTTATTCCCATGCTTGCTTTTTGAGTAGGCCTCCCTTTTTGGGGCTTTCTGATACACTTGTTTTACTTATTTTCTAAACATAGGAACCAGCTTCTCCCTTAGGATAAGTCCGTTATGAATAAGTACTTATGGAATGAGTCTGTTAGACTATTTCCATAGCGGTTAGGATATCCTGGATACCCTAATATAAAGGGCTTACAGCCGTCTTATCCTTGCCGGCGGATGCTACTCTCTGTGGATTTCTGCGGCGAATCCCTCTACCTTCCTTATTCCTATCTTGCTGTCCCTGCAAAACCTGCTGCTGGTACATTTCCTAATTCTTATTTACAAGCGCCCGCTAAATTGTACTGTTGCAGTTTCTAACTGCTTAGCCTGGTTTTGATTTCTCTTTTTCTTTGTTCTGATCGGTATGGCTTCTTTATCTCCTCTAATTCCCTGGTTTAAGACCCGTCGCAGTGTTTATGATCAGGACACCGTCGGCTTGTCTAGGGGCCAATTTGAGATTCCCTCGGATCATGAACTTTGTGTGCCCCTGTTCTGATCATAGGCCCTGTCAACCTCCTACCAGTGATATAACTATGTTTTATGACCAGATGACTAACGGTCTCCAGTTTTCCGTCCCTACCTTCTTCTCAGACTTGGCACGCTACTATCGTCTCAACCTTTCCCAACTTGTACCAAATTCTTACCGTCTTATTTGCGGTACCATCATCATATGCCGGCTGTACCAAATTTCGCTGACCCCTACTTTGTTTAACGCCTTGTATGCCCTGCGTCAGTTTGAGTGTGGAGTTTTTTACTTCTCAGTCAGGCAAGGACTTAGTTTTTTGACTAAGCATCCGACTTCTCATAAGGGTTGGAAAATTTACTTTATCTTCATCAGGCCTTCACGGTCTTATGCCTGGCCTACCGTGTGGTCTACCGACCTGCCTTCAGTTCCCGCTTCAGGTCAGACACGCCGATCTCCTGCTTTCTTAGAAGCATCTGCTAGATTGGAAGGATTAAGTTTTAACGTCAATGATCTGGTGGAAAACGAGGCTTTGCTACACCGAGCAGGGCTCAGTTCTATCCAAATCCGGCTGGGAGATCGTTTAAGTAAGAGTTCCGTTTGGTAACTGACTTTACTGTTGCTCATTAACCTTTCATTTTTCTTTGCAGGTCGTATCATACTGAACGCTTCCATGAACAAGGCCCTCAAGTGGGACCTGACCCTCCTAGAAAGCATGTGGGCATCTGGAGATCCTACCGAGGACCCTGGCGCCTTACCCCCGTCTCGTGCTCCTACAATCGGCCGAGCTGCCAGCGATACTCCTCACTCCAAACCCAGAGGTGATGGGTTGGCTCGAAATGCTCCTGAGTTGAAAAAGTCGACTAACCCAGAGGGCTCTTCTAGACCTCCATCGTCTGGAGCTGGTCGGCAAAAGAAGCAAAAGATCCGACCCCTTGGTGGGATGGTCGAGGAGGATCTCCTAAACAAGCATCGATGCTCAATCGAAGTCGAGCCTACTAGTTTAGAGCTTCCTACTTTGCCCCGACCTCCAGCCTCTCGACCTAGAGATCAGGGTTGTTGTGACGAAGGCTCGAGGGATGAAGTGCGAGTTCTTCTCTTTTATCTGGTGCAGTGCTTCTGAGCCAAATATTGTGGAGCCTTACATACCCCACTCCGTCCCAGTAACGGGGATGCAGATTGATCCTGAGAGTTTATTTTCACGCACTGTCTGCGAAGCTGCTACTGAGCGCCTGGAGGCCCACCAGAGACTCCTTCCCCAGCTCGGGATGGTGGAACTGAGTGAACATATATACGAATTCTATATCAAGGTATATCTGTTTGGGTTGGGGGTATTCTATACTACCGTGAGCTAACTAAATTTCCTATTTTGCAGACCGGTATGGAGCAAAAAGCTTTGCACCGTCAAGTGGTCAGGTCGAAAAAATGTATCACCCCGATGGATACTGAGATAACCCGTTTGCGAGCAGAATTGGCCGACCGACCTCCTATGCCTCAAGGTTTGTCCGAGGCTTTGCGAGACGTGGACTTAGCTCAGGTCGAGGTGATGACTGCCCAAAGTGCTCAATTAAAAGCGGAGGAAGAGGTCGAGAAATGGAAGGCGAAGGCCCAAGAATTGTGTCATGTTAAAGACAACTTCAAGAGTCCTGCTTACGGGCGGAGCGCTTGTCTACGCAACGAGAGACCAACCTAGCTGTGGCAAAAGATCAGATTCAGCAGTTGGAAGTTAACTTTGCTAAGGAGCGTGAACAGTGGGTTCAATAGTTATCATAAGTTTGTACTAAAGAAGCACAGCTCGTGTCCGAGCTCAACGCGGCCAAAGTAGAGATGGAAGATATGCAAATGAGAGAGGAAGCTCGGTTTGTGAAGCACCACCAGACCTTCCTTTCCTCACCCGAATTGTATCATTTGGTTGCTTTAAAGGCCGGCAAAATGATGGAGTATGGTTTTGATGGGCAATCCTTCCATTTATGAGGTTGGGCCTCATTGCTCGAGATGCCGACCTGAGTTTTCTGGATTTAAAGGCTGCTTGGAACGCCCTTCCTGAGGTCGCTCGATGAGAGTTTCCTAATCGGGGTGAGATTACTGATCCTGAAGCTCTGGATGCTTCCATCTGCCAGGTAGGGCGTCCATGATACTTGTCGATCTCCCTCCGTCTTCACAGGGGTCAGAGCCTATTGACCTTCCTGCTCCCCAAGGTCCGGGGCGAGCTGCCGAGGTCTAATAGAACTCGGCTTCTCTTTTTGCTTGATTTTCTTGTTTCTATGCCTGTGCAAGGTTTTGTGTTTCTTTTGGTTTTCGATTGGCTGATCCAAATAATCCTCAATGCTTCGGCTCGGTATCTCTGAGTCAGTTATGTTGCTGTGGTCTGAACATAAATAAATATCTTAGCAGGATTGTGTTTGATATGCATGTCGGTTGTTCTTCCAGGGTTGGTGTCTTCGCTTCTCCGAAGGATCTGCGTTTCCCTTTGGATGGGCGAGGTCTCATATGTGTGTGAGCTCGGCTTCTGAGCCTTACTAGGGAGGTTCGGAATAAGGTATCTTTATTATTTTTTGATGTCCCTAGGGAGATCTCGGCATGGCCGTTGTGGACCATCGTGGATGTTTCTCATGGGCACTCACCTTACAGACGTGCTTTTCAAGGCACACGTCATTCATTGTTTCTATGTGTTTCTCTCCCGTGACTCTATGACAAGACCTGAGATGGTGCCACGTTGCCACCTTTCTTGTTTGTCCTCTCCACGCTATGCCGCGTAGGTCAGCTTTTTAGGAGAGTGTTAATGATGTTCCCTTTTCCTTGTCTCTTGCTTGCCTTGCAGGCCTCAATTAGTGGTCAGTGCAGTGTGTGGCCTGGTGGTGTATATTAGGGAGATGTCCTTAGTTTCCTTCGTTTTATTCCGACTTTGGGTCTTGGTTTTCCTTAGATACGATGGATGATACCTTTGAGGAGCGCCTCCAACGGCTCAGAGAAAGGGGGAGAGGAAGCCAGATAGAAATCGGGGCTTTGGGCCCATAGGGCGGCCATGCACAAGGCTGTTGTTACACGTCTTGAGAAAGAGCGGGACGCCGGCTAACCTTCGCAATAAGCGACGGAAGCAAAGGTTAATCGAAGCTATCAGAAGAGTACATA
>NW_027433395.1:0-2404 GCF_044706935.1 Curcuma longa
TAAGTTACGATATAAATGTGATGAAATCATTTTCATCGTAGAATTCGTGCAGATTTGCGACGAATCCAATTTTCATCGCAAAATTAAATTTTTTCTTTCCTATCCCCTTTATTTGTTGATTATCCCGTAGATACAATACACGATCCAATCGGATCGAATCAAATTTTACTAATAACCTATACATAAATACACATATTAATATCAATCCACATCCACATACATATATCAATTCACACAAATTGAAATCACAAACATCCACATCCATATATATCAATCCACACTCTACAAATATACATATCAATCCATATCATGATCGAAAACATTAATATCACTCCAGAACAACATCAATATCAACATAATGAAATCCAAACCAGTACATCCAGTTATATAAATCCATATACAATATATGTAATGTCAAGAGGGATGATCAGGACCAAGAAAAGATGCAATAGAATCATCGTGCTCGTTTCTTCAATGGTACCATAGGATGCTTTATTTGAACCAGAGTCATTATCCTTCTGACTAATGAAATCATTAGGCATATCATTATCCTTCTTCAACCCACGTATCATGGCATAAGTATATCTACTGCTAGTTGTTGCCTTTAAGATGCTAGTCGATGAAACAGGTAACATTTTGTTCTGGATCAGAGTAACAGGAACTGCTCTGGTGTCGGAGGATGAAGGTAAAGGCACAAAAGTTTCAATTAAAGCTCTTGTCTGAGAATGGTCAAGCTCAAACCAGAAGTGTTGAGGTGTATAGTAGTTATCCTTGATAATCCCCTTGAATTGGTTCTCTGTGAGGGGTGCACATTATACCTTGAAGTGCACTGAGACCTTCATAAACAAAACATACACCAGACAAAGTGAGTATAAAAAGGCTAAAATAATTTTGATGCAACCAAAATATAATCTTTTGACATGTGAAAGGAAGTAGCTCTAGAGAGATATCTGTGCTGGAAATTGTGTTCTTTCATCACCATCAGTCCATGCATATGAGTTGATGTTTATCTGGCCACGGCTTGTGGCCTCAAAGATGCCATGTAGTGGAGTTAAGGGAAGGATAGTAATGGCCATTGCTTCGGCAGACCATTACTTGATCTATTTAACTACAGTGATCAGAAATTACATGGAATTTTTTTTTGCAGAAAAAAAGATGTCATGTAATTTCCGATCACTGTAGTTAAATAGAAAAAGTGGTAATCCTTCTTCAATATTTTTGACATAGTTGAAGTGAGGTGAAGGTAAACCTGCCAAAGACCAAAATTGCAAAGACTTTTAAGGAAAACGTAAATGATAACAGATAGGAGTTCAATGAGAAAACATAACAAATACATGGATGATGAAAAGATAAAAGAAGATGTTGCAATTTACCAGTCCACAGTCCAACTATAAATAAGTCATCTGTCAAATATAAATATATGGAACTGTAAACTCTATAATAGTATAGGTAGGAGACCTTATGTATGATCATGTCTCTACGATATTCTTATTTACGGAATTCATCCGTGTGTTCCATTCAGGCTACTACACATATGACGATTAGGCCAAGACACTATTAACTAAAGTTGATATATCTATTTTCTTAGTTCCATGGCCAATTACTTATGAAACAGGATGCTTGGTAATTAGAAAAACCATACCATACCAAGATGAGAGATTGAGAATGGGAAAAAGATAATGTTAGAAATATCCCAACTCAAGAATAACTAAAGGCCATAGACACTAAAGGAGGGAAAACCATTTATTTTAATTTTGACATAATATGAAAATAGGAAATAGAGAACATTTATGAATGACAGAAGGCAAGAAAAATTAATATAGTTGTTCCTTGGAAGATATAAAACAACAAAAAATGATTGGTTAGCAATAATTTAACCCTTAAATCTATCAGTTGTCATCCAATTGTAATAGAGTTAAATGTCCAGAACAAGTGTGTTTACCATCAAATATTTAGAAGAGATTCTAGCTATAATTAACTTGTCATATTAAATGCAAGAGCAAATCTTTAATGGAGATTTCAAATGGGAGAAAGAGCTTACCAACGGTGAAACCACTGAACATCTTTTCAAGTGCCAAAGAAAGTTCTTTATAGTCATTATATGTTATCAAGTCAACTTTCCTAAGATAAGGAGCACCATCCATGCTAACCTTGACATAAAGACAACCCAACTCAGGTTTTCCATCCACTTCTTCTTTGTTCTTCGGTGGGTTAGTAGCCATTTATAAATAATGGAGCAAGATGGGCAGGGCAGGTTGTGTGGGCTTCCATAGGGGCAAATCAAGCGGTCTACCCCGCGGTCGGTGCCCTGTCGGTGAGCTAATCGGTGCACGGCGGCCGGCCAGCGGCTTAAGCTACGGTCGGCCGCCCAAATCAACACTCCGGGAGTCAAAGAGAAGGAAAT
>NW_027433396.1:0-4612 GCF_044706935.1 Curcuma longa
AGGTAACGACACTCAAGGAAGAAAGGGAATGACACTCACGCGTAGTTCGGGCAAAATCGCGATTTCTATGTTAGGGAAAATCGCGATTTGAGAAGAGCCAGGGCGGCACAGTTCAAACCTTGGGAGAAAATCACGATTTTCACTTAAAAGAGGGAAAACTCGATTCTCAGTCCAAAACCACACACCGGCTAGGGACTGTAGCATAATATATAGAATGGATTAACATGAATGGTTGTGATCAAACTTGATTTTGATCTCAATCGTTTATTCCTTCTTTAATGTTATATCTCATATAACATCTTTTATCGGGTTTGGATTCAATCCAAAACCCCATCCTTATCTTGATATCCAAAACTCATATGCCAATTAACTTAAATTTAGTTTAAAACCAAACTATGTTGGTCTAATTTGGTTCAAAACCAAACTATGTTGGTCTAATTTGGTTCATAATCAAAATGTGTTTGGTTTAATAACCAAAACACCTCTAATCGAAACCAAACCAATTTAGTTCATTTCGTCTTCATAAGACGAAGCTCATTATCGCTTCCGATCTGCGAAAATATCTTCTATCGGAACCAAATCAATTTGATTCATTTTATCTTCATAAGACGAAATCCATCATCGCTTCCGATCTGTCAAAATATCTTCCATCGGAACTAAACTAATTTAATTCATTTTGTCTTCGTAAGACGAAGTCGATCATTTTTGCCTTTGTCCGGTCCAACCAAATTTTATTTTTTTTATTCTGAGAATCCAATTCTTAAACTCTGTTTTAAGTCATTCGGAGAAACTTATAATACGTGTGACCCAATAGATTCCTAGTTATGCTGGCCGTCCGTAATTAACCATTAATTACGGAACGATTATGAGTGACATCTAGTAGTACATTATGACTCTTAATTGATCAAAAAATCAACGATTGATTCTAGAACCATTTCTAAATCTTTCAGCAGCTACAATGAAATGTGCCTCGTTCCTTTCACCATCTTTTACCAGCTTGGTTCAGGACATGGTCTATATGTGTCAGTCCCCACTTGGGCACCTAGCGCAAACTTACTTTCTTGTTTTGTGGATTCAAGTTACTCCTACATGTATCCAAGAGTACTATATTCTTGACATATAATGTCAAAGACGTTCAGTAACAATCTTAACAAGCGGTCGCAGGGTATACATCTCCTTTTTCAAGGAGCGATAAATTCTCTATGGGTTATCCAAATACCTTTGGACACTACGACATACTCAATCATCCCGGGTCCACACCTCCTTGGAGATGTTTGCTTAACATGTCAAAGTGTAAACCTCCATTACTAAAGTGACTTGAATACCGCAAGTCAAAGGAAATTTATACTTAAGCTGTACTGAAATCTTCATTGACATATGTATAGAACCATATAAAATCTCATGATAGGTCATTCCAATGAACTAGTTACTTTTAATTAGCATCCACGTTTAACTCTTAATATCTAATGTCTCCAACCAACAAGAACAGCTGCTTGGTAAACCAAGGAGTTTAAAATATACTAGTCTCAACAGAATCGATGACGTCCGTGTTCATCAAGTCATTGACTAGGGATAATTTCAATACATTTATAATTGCACATGTAGAGATGTTCACTATTTGTCATCCAATCATAAATTCTCTCATACTATGAATCGTATTGCGGACATTTATTAATGAGTTTAGGATCCAATCAAACACATAGAGAATGTGTATTCAAATATTGAATTGCTATTTATCCAATAAATAGTATAACCATATGACGATTATCTTAGGACACCTCTCAAATATAACATGAATAACGTGTCGCTTTTTCACACGTATTCGGAAATCATTTTAAAAGGTTTCGAGTATGCAGCGGAAGATAAAAACAAAACTTAGAAACACGTTTATTTTTACTTGGTCCATAGCCTCTAACTGCTACTCCAAGTTTTGCAATCCTTGACTGCTTCCGATTGACAATTCACTAATTAACTCTTTCTCACAACGGAAAAGAGTTTTACCTTTTTACAATAGGAGGAACGACAACAAGTTTACCGTTCCTATGAATGAAGTACAAAAAGGATGAATTAAAAATGCCATTTGTTATCGACAAGAAAGTAGGAATTGCGTGCGGTTGTCGGTGCAATATCTCGGCGTCGCATCAGCATCTTAGGAGTGTAGATCGCGCGAACCGGTGCTGTAGAATGATCGTTTAAGTTGTTTCGAAGCCTCTGGTCGTAGCTGCTATCCGGGCACTTGGATCTCTTTCCCGGCGCCCCCAGGATGCTAGCCGATTCGCTATAGTAACTGACTTAGCATCTTCGGGCCGCTTCCGAGCATTTAAAATGATAACGTGGCGGTTGTCAGATCAGTCTTGACTCTCCTGCACCTTATCTTTCTCCGGGCGTCTAGAACCCTTCCAAACACTTAGAAGCTGAGGTGCCCCTGGCCAATCAGGACTTGCTATCTCATCTGCCTCGCTGGCCCGAAGAATTAACATTCGGACTCTCGGATCTAATAGAGGCGCCTGGTAGTTCGGACGCTCAGATCTAATAGGGGCGCTCGGAATCTGAAGTTTTGATTTCTTAATTTCCTGTATCACAGAGTTGACACAATATACATATACTACAGGATATTTAGTTAGGATAGTTTTACAACTATCTGGTCTTGACTTTTAGGTTTCTAGTGAAATCCAAAGTCAGATTGATGCCTACTATTCCCCTCAAGGAAACGCGTCCTCACCTACTCCTCTTAGGAGAGTTATTTTTTTTTGCCAATCATCCGGTCCTCCAGACCTAGTTGGACTTTTGCTCAATATCGAATCCTCTGGCCCCATGACTTCCTTTCGATGTCCGGTCCTCACGGATTCATTGATCTGCTAGACGTCCTGTTCACTGACTCGGCTAAACTTTTTGCCTGATGCATGCCCTCGATCTGTCAAGACTTCTTATCCGATTCACTTGATTAGGAATTCTTGACTAGGACTTCTTGCCCGGTCCATCTAACTAAGACTTCTTACCTAGCTTCCAACTAGAGTTTTCCTTATCTAGTCTTAAATTAGGACTTTCCTGTACTATTTGCATACTTAGATAAGCTCGTTACTTGACAACACACTCTTAACTTGGACCCTTTGTCGTGATTAAAATATAGGTTCGATTATCTGGTACTCTTTGCACCAACAATCTCTTTTTTTTTGAATTATGACAACCTGCTTCAAAGTTAAGAATAAATTACTTGAAAATACAAATCCAACATTTCAAAACACATTCAAAGAAGGAAAAGTCTACTCCCCCTTAATTCAATCTCTCCCTTTAAATTTAAGATAGTCTTTTAAAAATTTCATACATTTTTTCTCTCCCTGATTTTAACATGGTCGTTTGAAAATTTTAGCTTTTAAGTTTTGAAGATCACTCAAGAAACACAGTTTTGAAAGCCAACTTAGTTTTGTACTTTAGAAAATGTCTACTTAGATAAATGGTTTGTTTTTAAAACCACTCATGAAAAGCACTTTATGAAAAAAGTCTTTAAAAAATATTTTAAAAACTACTGGAAAATATTCCATTTTGAAAAATACTTTAATAAATGTTTGCAAAATCTTTACTTTGAAAAGAATACTTTAGAAAAACTTATCCACTTATCCTTAACTTTGAGGTTACTCTCCTTTTTTGAAATAATCAAAAACACATTCAATGGGGGGGGGGGGGGGGGGGGGGGGGGGGGGGAGTTATAAATGTTTTCAAATTATAAAATATTTTAAAATTTTGCATGTAGTTTTAAAAAAACTTTATAATGTGCTTGCAATAATGAAAGAGGTCTATACTTCGTTGTTTTGATAGACAAGGTATGTATAGATTCTAGAGTCCATGCATGATGATTCAGTTTATTAAATATATAATTAGGAAAATAGAACATCTATGAAATTGTCCTTCTTCGCATGTTTAACTTATATTACTAGTTGACTATCAGAAGATAGCAATTTTCATTAAGTTAGTTAGGTTAAATGTAGATTTCCAACTAGTCAATTACTATGAGGGAACACTTAACTTGATTTATGTTCATTTATATTTTTAGTCCAGATTCATGGTGATGCATTGACATAAGTATCTGAAATCCAGACTTAATCCTATGCATCTCACACTATTCTAAGTGGCTCAGTACACAAGCAAGTTAATTCTAAGGTGCTTATGAGATACGTATAGGTTCATGTTTTCTACTGGAAAGACTTAGGCTAAGTCTGGATGTAAATTAATTAATTTTGAAAAATATAATTTTATAAAGATTGATTTTGAAAAATAAATTTGAAAATAATAAGTTTTGAAAAATAAGTTACGGCAGAAATAATATTTTGAAAATGAATTTTATTCTCAAGAGCACATCCCTAGTTGTCTTCTGAGTATATTAAACTCAGATTTAAGAAGGGGTTAGTGAATATATTTATTAAATTTGATTTGGACTCAACATAGTCAAATATAATGTCTCTCTTGGTCCCTGACAAAGTGGTGTTTAATTTCTATGTATTTGGTTCTAGAATGATGTATTATATTTTTTGTTAGATTGATTAAACTTATGTTATCAATTAATACTTTGGTGTTATGGTAATTTAAGTTAAAATCTTTTAGAATCTGTATCCAG
>NW_027433397.1:0-16810 GCF_044706935.1 Curcuma longa
TCTAAAGCTTGTCAATCTCAAAAGTTGATTTTCATGCCTACTGCTTACCACACTATACTATATTTTCTCCTAAGGTGATACAAGAGACGCATGACAAAGCAAGAACTTATTTCAAGCAAGAATTATAATTTCGAAGTCAGATCCCAAAATTTCAATCTTTGACCATAATTTCTAACTATTGTGTCGGAGTGCAAGCATATAGAGCCAATCACGAATTAGAGGTGAATATAAAAGGGAGATGAAAGAAGAAAACAATGACGAAGAAGATACGACAACTACATATCATAGGACCTAAATTTAAAATATTATTCCATGCCACATTTTTGTTCCCTAAAGTGTTATGGTTTTAGCATTGAGATATGCTAACACACTCGACGCGATTTGGTAAGTGAGAATAATGTAAATTAGGAATTTAATTTTTAAAGGTTTTAGATTTTCTAAAAGTTTATTTTCACAAATATTTTTATTAGGTGTATAAGTTAGTTTTGGAAATTCTTAATTTGATAGCTACCATAATTGAGAATAGGAGATTTATTCCAAGTTAGTTTGAGTCTTTTTAACCACCATTTCTTCTTTTAGATACTTTTAATTTATTTCTAACTTTGTTTGTACTTGCACGTTTAAAAGGGACCTCAATTCCCCATGCTAAAACTTCTCTGCAAGTGAAACTTGTTTTTTGTGAATTTTTGTTTATTTGTGTGAGATTGCTTCTCATTTTGTGAGTATTGATATGCTTTTGTGCTGCACCATTGGGTAGTCATCAAAATTTCAAAAATTACCAATTGCACTAGCTTACCTTAAGTAATTAAAATGACCAATTATTCCCAACAATTTTGCAAAACATAAACTCAACTGGGGGATAAGATCCATGCAATTGACCCTAATGTAGCTTGACCCCAAATAATTCAGAAACCCATTTTTGTTGTTGAACGAGTATACCAAAGAACATAAATAAGAAGCCAACAATCTCAATTCTTACAAGTCTATAAAAGAACACATCATTAGATCAGTAATGGAAGCACAATACCAATGCCAATCAACAAGGTCCTGTAACACCAAAAGTTGCTCACACCTAGACAGAATCTTGCACAACAGAGGATGAGCACATTACTTTCAAGACATGAAAGATTATTGATGTGTTACTTTCAGTTAAAGCAACTGACGTAGAACTACTTAGAGAAAGCATGGTTCCTAATGTCTTCATCCAAGTAGAGCCAATTCTCTTACTGGAAACTAGAATCAACCCTGATCTATCAATCTACTAAGATTTCCATGTCAATTCGCAGAATCAATCCATTTACAACCTATCTAAATCACATTAATTGGAAAAGATCAAAAGAATCAACCCACGGTTTGAAATAAAATGTATGGTCAAAATGTACCATTCCAATAAATTAACAAAATTTGATCCGATTTGCAAGTAATCACTCCGATTGCCTATGCCAACATGTTGATAAATATCAATATTATGCTGACACTTGGCACACTTCAGTAAATATCAAGATGACATATGTTAATATTCTTTTAAGCTTGCTTCTTCAAAATTCTAGTTCAAAATACACAAGAAGAGTGTAGGTCTAAAACTTATTTCTTTTGTGAGAGAGGGGGTGTGGAACTTCTCTGAGATGATTAGGAATAGCTTTCCGCAACTTGTGAAGTTCTAATAGTGAAGGAGCTTCTTTTAAGTTCTGAGATGACTCAATATAGCTCTAACCATGATTACTTACAAAATCACTCCACATCTAAAATTGTATAGCTTGTTATAAAACTGAATGAGGGTTTTCTTCATCTCGGAGCAACTCCTTTAGTATTGTAGGCGTTCAAGAATATTTCTTTTCAATCTGTGAATAACTTTTTGAAAGGGCCAAAGAAGCGCCCAAGTAGCTCCTGTAAGTATGCAGTTGTCTCCTCTTCCTTTTAGTATTCTTCATCTTCTTTCTAAAATTTTAAACCTTACAAAAAATTGAATCCTCCTAAAGCCAAGTAGTCAAAATACTACTCCAATCAGTTTTCTACCCCCAATTAATAAAATCAGGATGTTACATAATGGTCATGTCTAAGAGGAAAAGAAACGAACTCAGAAATTTAAAACGTCTTGCTAACCTTTGCATCTGACTGGAAATCAAGCTCGATATTCCCATCATCATTCAACCATAAGTTGAATATAATAATCTTTGTACCATGATGCCCTATGTCATTAAACTGTTCAGTAATCAGAAACAAGAAAATAAGTTAAACAAATAAAGCCATAAAATCACAAAAAGGTTGACCTTAGATTTTCATTAAACACACACATATACTAACACTCGCGTAAAAGGCAACCAAATTAGAAAAATGATGTGACATTAATGTACAATTAAAACACCACCAAAGCAAGGAAATAGTAACAAGTGATGTTTGAGAAATTATAGTTACTTCATAACTGTCCAATTTTTCATCATTTATAAGATAAAAATTTTCTTGCATGGTGGTAGTAACGAAATTATTGAATATGACAAGATGGTCCTAGCAACATTATAAATAATAATTCACTCTTACTTGTGCTAACAGTTTGCCTTCTGTGTTAAATGGTGACCACTCTAAGATCGTCGATAAATTTGAAGAAAAATGTTTCTCATCATTACGATATAATCTCTTGAATGAATCAGTCAGCTCGTCAAATTCATAATCAGCCTGCAAAAAATTGTGTACGCCAATTAAACTAGCATTTTTTGGTGGAGAAGGGGGATAAGTCCTACAACAATGGCATAATTTGCAAATAATCATGTAAAGAGAAAAGATGATAGCATAATTATTTTTTTCCCTAAGGATTGAACTTACAGTTGGTACAATAATGTCATCACAACCTGTCTCCCTGAGAAAAG
Source organism: Curcuma longa (assembly GCF_044706935.1). Classification (NCBI taxonomy): domain Eukaryota; kingdom Viridiplantae; phylum Streptophyta; class Magnoliopsida; order Zingiberales; family Zingiberaceae; genus Curcuma; species Curcuma longa. The sequence continues at coordinate 2,865 of NW_027433397.1, forward strand.
TATAAGAAAGGAGCCCTATACTTTGAGTAAATGCCCTGGACAAAAGTAAATTTCGTCAGGTATTAATGACTTCAATTTATTAAGAGGATTTATAACAACCAAATAATTTTGAAGAAAATTGTATATAAATAAATGAAGTTTCACTAAGTTCAGCAATGAAAATTAGGCAAAAATCAAAAGGGCACTCATTTCCAATTAAAGTCAAATAGACGTCTCATTTAACTCGAACTACCCAAAATACCTTTACATTATCTAATCATTCGGCCGTGTAGAAGCTAACAACTCGCTTCTACAAGTTGTAGAAGCTAATTGCTAGCTTCTACAACGGTGTTATATCATTTTGATTTTGCTTCTCTAAGTGATAACCTGATTAAAATAACATTTCAACGAGCAAAACAGACAATGGAGGACTCCATAACACTCACTACATTTTAAATAAATATTATTTGATCACGATCGATCGTGTGGAAGCTAACATGTAGCTTCTACAACATGTAGAAGCTAATTGCTAGCTTTTACAACGACGACTTTATATCATTTTGATTTTACTTTTCTAAGTGATAACTTGATTAGAATAATATTCAACGAGCAAAACAAACAATAGAAACTCCATGAGAGTCATTACATTTCAAATGGGCATAATCTAATCATGATTGAGCATGCAAGAGCTAACATATAGCTTCTACAACGTGTAGGATTTAGTAAGAATAAAGATAATTCGGGTAGTCATGTTAGATGGGATGCTCATTTGACTTTAATTAAAAATGAATCGTTCATCTGACTTTAACTGAAAAATGGGGCACCATCTTGATTTTTGCCCATGAAAATTAACCACAAAATGCTGGCACAAATATATTCACAAGCTATTATCCTAATAACAAAGGTTTAAAGTATTATTCCCTATGATGCCAAAGTTTCAATCATAACCAGACCAATACATTTTCTACTCCATGGTACAGTTTTATTAAAAGTAGAAAATCTAAGTGAAATAAGATTAAATTAGTAATCTTGTTCTAAGTAATCTTGTTCAAACCATCGAGATATGATCTCATGATTAGCGAACTGGCTTTAACTTGAAAGGTTGATTTATTGGACTCTCTCCAAGATCAATGTAGACAGAGGTGAAGTTAGGTGTTATACATATAATGTATATGTGTTAATGTGTTAACAACTCGATTTTTATGTAAACATTCAATTAGTATATGTGTTAACGTGATAGTTACGTATATGTGATACATAATCGATATATGATACCTACCACTGTAGCTAAGAATGGCTTGTTGGACTCTCTCCAAAGTTATTCTTATCTATAATGGATATCAACCAATTTGGAGAGAACCTACTATCTCCCGAATTCAAAGTAAGGGTTCTTGAATTCGTAAAATAAATGAGATCAATTAATACATGTAAAGTGTTTACAAATACATTGCAAATCATCTCTTATATATGTTCAATTGTATTTCTAGATTAATTGATTATGCATTCCATGTTATTGAACTTGCGCACTATTTTTGACACTAACAAGTTAACTGATCCTAACTTTTTGGACAGGTATAAAAATTTGAAAATTGTTCTCAAATCTGAAATTGTAAGTTTTATCTTAAGTACATAAAGAGAAAGTAGGCATGTGATACCTCATCCGCTTCAGATATTTTCATGATTGAATGTCATACTATTTCCTCGGGCACTCGAGTATTGGATACTGAATGCGGCTCTCATATATGTAATGACATATAGAGCCTAAGGAATAGTAGAAGATTTGTCAAAAGAGATTCAAACTTACAAGTTGGCAACGGAGCAAAGGTTGCAGCTGTAGCCATTGAGACTTATTTGTTAAATCTTACTAGTGGACTTGTCTTAAAGTAGGAAAACTATTACTATGTTTCTGTTTTGATAAAGAACATTGTTTCTATTTTTGCGTAAATAGAAAATGTTCCATTTGACTGTTAGTAACAATTGTTGTTATAAAACTTTGAATAGAGTTCTTTATGGGACCGAAACATTAAGTAATGATATCTACGTGTTAAATATTTCCAACAAGACATTCAATATCGAAACGAGTAACAAGCGTACTCGAAAGGATGATCAATTAACCTCCTACTCGTGGCATTGTCGTCTTGATCATATAAGCAAGAAACACATATCTGAACTCCAAAGGGTTAGCAGTTTAGAATCATTTGAATTAGATTCATTTTATACATGTAAATCATGCTTTAAAGGCAAGATGACTAGGTTACTTTTTACTGGAAAGGGTGAACTAGTGGGAAAGTTGCTTGGCCTTATACATACTGATGTATACGGTCCAATGTCAACTCAAATACGAGGAGGTTATAACTACTTCATTACTTTTATCGATTATCATTCATGATTTCCGTATATGTATTTAATGAAATATAAATTTGAAGACTTTGAAAAGTTAAAAAAAAATTAAGAAATGAAGTAGAGAAACAGCTTAACAAGAATATTAAGATACTTCGATCCGATAGAGGTAGTGAATACTTAAGTCAAGAGTTTCAAGATTATCTGAGAGACAATGGGATATTATCTCAGTGGACTCCGTCATATACGTCTGAGGATAATGGTGTATCCGAGAGGCGAAATCGAACTTTGTTGGACATGGTGAACTTAATAATGAATCATGCAAGTCATCTCAGATTCTTTTTTTGGGTAACGCACTTGAGACGATTGTTTACTTATTAAACAGAATCCCGACTAAGACAGTCTCTCCTATTCCATATGAAGAGGACTATATCAGATAAGCTGGAAGCTAAATCTGATAAATGTCTATTTATTGAATACCATAACGAAATAAGGAGTTACCAATTCTATTCTCTAGTGGAATAAAAATGTTCATTTCAAGGCATACTATATTCCTAGAGAAAGAGTTTCTATGGCAGGAAAACAATGGGAGTAGAAGAACTTAGTAAAATTCAAGAGACTTAAATAGACATTGATGAGACACCTAATCAAGCACCACAACCACATTACTTATAGTTGAAGATGAGTCATTAGCTGAACCTTTGAAGACACAGCCTCTTCGTAAATTCAGTAGGACACACAATATTCCTTAGAGATATGAATTTCTCTGGATAAGATAAACTGCAATGAGCCTTGTTCAGTGCATGAATCTTACAACTTCGACCAACGTCATTCTTCTGCGGCAACCCGAGCTTCGACACGACTACGTCCAACTTCTGCCGGAAGATCACCCCCAACATCCGAGCGCATCCAGAATTTTCTGTTGTTGGGTAACAGAGCTTTTTTTAAATTTATTTTCGGCATTTATTTAAAAATCAAAAGTGTGGGGTTGTCACACTTTTGATCATTGTATTCGCCTACTCTACCAGAATTTTTGTCTGGTAGAGAGATTTAGTGGATTGCCCACAGGAAAGGTCCAAGGGACCTGGGCCTTCGAGTAGGAGTCGTCGACGGCTCCGAACGAAGTAAAAAATTACTTGTGTCTTTCGTACGCATTTTCTTTCATCGCTTCGTATTTCTTATTTTCCGCTGCACGCTTTTCAAAACTTAACTTGTCTAACTCTGATTTTAAACGAACAAATTTTTAAAGCACGTGATTCACCCCCCCTCTCACGTGCACTCGATCCTAGGACACACAATAGAAATAAATGGTTAACGTATTACTCATTGAAGGTTGAAAAAGATTTCGTGAAAATCCTTAAGTATTGATGCAATACCCGTTTTGATGAGACAATCAAAGAATTTGATTTCTCACAAAGTAGGACACACCCATGTATAAGTGGGAGTGCGATCATATTCCTGTTATTATATGTTAATGGCATATTAATGATAGGAAATGATATGCTTGTTCTGCAGTCAGTCAAACTATAATTGGTCAAAAATTCTCCATGAAAGACGAGAGAAGCAACTTATATCCTTGAGATTAAGATCTATAGAGATAACTTAAAGCGGTAGCTTGGTCTTTCGCAGTCTTTATATGAGTAAGATTCCTTATGCTTCGACAACAGGATTTATCATGTATACTATAATATGTACGAGGTTCGATGTATCATTTGCTATAAGTGTCACGAGGAGATATCAGTCAAATCCAAGAATGGATCATTAGATGGTTGTCAAGACAATCCTTAAGTATTTGCAAAAAACTAAAGCTATGTTCTTGGTATGGATATGCTGATATAGTTACATACGGGTATATTGATGTCAGATACCAGACAAACAAGGATGATTCCAAGTCATAGTTTGGGTGCATATTCACTTTAAATGGTGACGTAATAATTTCGAAGAGTTCCAAACAAGACACCATTGCAGCTTATGAAGCAGCAAAGGAAGCGGTTTGAATCAGAAAGTTCATCACTAAACTTAGAGTGGTTCCAACCATTGTTGAAGCATTACCTGTTTACTGCGACAACAATGGAGCAATCGCGCAGACGATGAAACCTAGGTCTCACCATCGATCTAAACACGTGTTTCGGCATTATCAATTGATCAGAGATCATCAGTAGAAGAGAAATACAAATCGAGAAAATTTCCATCAAAAAGAACCTTGCAGATCCTTTGACGAAATCTCTATCTCAAAGTAAGTTTGAGAAACACATAGAGGTGCGTGATATTGAATACCATGGCGATTGGTCTTAAGCTAAATGGGAGTATGTTATATTTGAGAGGTGTCCTACGGCAATCGTCTTATGGTAGTACTATTTATTAGATAAATAATGATTCACTATTTAAGTGCATATTCTCTATGTGTTTAATTGGATCTAAAACTCATTTACTGAATGTCCGCAATACGATTCATAGCATGAGAGAATTTGTGAGTAGATTACAACTAATGAGCATATTTACATGTAGAATTATGAATGTATTGAAATTATCCCTTGTCAATGAATTGATGAACACGGATATCATCGATTCTATTGAGACTAACATATTTTAAACTCTTTGGTTTACCAAGCAGCTGTTCCACTGGCTGGATACATTGGATGTTGAGAGTTAATGTGGATGCTAATTAAAAATAACTAGTTCATTGGAGTGACCTGCCATGAGACTTCATATAATTCTATACATATAGAGATATATAAATGAAGATCTCAGTGCAGCTTAAGTGCGAGTTTTCTTTGACTTGCGGTATTCAAGTCATCTTGGTCATGGAGACTTATACTTTGACATATTAAACAAACATCTTTAAGGAGGTGTAGATCCGGTGTATGATTGGATATAAGTCGATATACAAAAAGATATTTGATAACCCACAGAGGATTCACTGCTTCTTAAAAAGTAGATATATACCCTGTGACTGCTTGTCAGAATTGTTAATGGAAGTCATTGGCCAAAGCATTACATGTCAAGAGTATTATACTCTTGGATACATGTATAAGTAACTTGAATCCACAGGACAAGAAAGCAAGTTTGGGCTAGATGTGACATAATCAGCCTAGTGGGGACTGACACATATAGATCACGTCCTGAACTAAGTGGGTATAAAACGATGAAAGGAACGAAGCACGTTTTTCATTGTACTACTGAAGGGTTTAGAACATGTTCTACAATTAATCATTAATTTTTTGATCAATTGGAGGTTATGATGTACTACTAGATGTCACTTATGATTATTCCATAATTAATAGTTAATTATGGACGACCAACATAGCCAAGAACCTATTGGGTCACACTTACTACAAGTTTATCCGAAAGACTTAAAATGAGTTTGAAAATTAGATTCTCAGAACAAGAAAAAAAAACTCTGGTTGGACCAAACAAAGGGCAAAGATGATGAACTTCGTCTTATAAAGATAAAATGAATCAAATTGGTTTGGTTCTAATGAAAGAGATTTTGGCAGATCGAAAGTGATGATGAGCCTCATCTTATGAAAATGAAATAAACCAAATTGATTTGGTTCTGATTGAAGGTGTTTTGGTTATTAAATCAAACGATTTGGTTTTGGACCAAATTAGACCAACTAGATTTGGTTTTGAACCGAACTTAAATTAATCGACATATGAGTTTTGTATATTGAGTTAAGGGATGGGATTTTGGATTGGATCAAACTTGATAAGAGATATTATATGGGATATAACTTAATAAGAGATATTATACGGGATATAGCGTTAAAGGAGAAATGGACGGTTGATATTAAATGGGTTATGATTAATCAAGACCATCCATCCCTAAACCCCATTTTTGCTACAGTAACCTGATTGGTTTTCTTGATCGGGTTTCTTTTCTCCCAAAACCGCGCCGCCTCCTTCCCAGTTTTCCACATGAGAAAAAATCACTATTTATAGGCTTGAAGGAATCGCGATTTGGGGGTGGCTACCTCGGTCGATGGTGCGCGACTGGAAAACCCCAAGAGAAACCCTAACCACCCGCCTTCCTTGGATTTGGCTTGCGTGAGAATGGCGAGAGATGTCGCCGCCTCCTCCAGCCACAGTAAGCAATCGAGCTGCATGAGAAGAAGAGCACAAGAAATCGCGATTTCCCCTGTTGATCGCGTCCCCCCGATCGTGTGTCGTCTCCAACACCAGGCTCTCCCGAGCGACGATGACCGACGGGGTGGAGGAAAAATACCTAACCGCGTTTTCTCCTCCCCGGAATCGTGATCTTCTCTCTGGCCGATCCCTTCACGATCGTGTTTGGTCTTCCAACAGCTGATCTTTCTCAATCGGAAGAACCGGAGGCTCGTGAAGCTTCTCCTGTGTGTGACTATTCGTTGAACCTCATTGCGGTTTCTACCCGCCGTCTTCTTCCCAATTGGTGAAAACCCTAGCCAGCATTGGGCGCCGCCTCTTCTTCCCGCATTAGCCTTCTCCCCGCTGCAGCAATTGTCGTCGTTGGTTGGAATAGAGGACTCCAGATCGCTCGTCGACTTCACTCGTTGGATTACGACCGAAGAAGAGGGAAAAGGTGTTGCCTTTATCCCCGTGAAGCATCTCCCGGAGCTGGAGGCTTGTGAAGCCACCGAAGCATGGCGTACACAGCCGGAGTTGCTGTCGGAATGTCGGAGTCACTGCTGGAGTTGCTACTGGGTTGCAGTCGGGGTTTATTGTTGGAAGCTTACGAAACTATCAAAGAACAATCCATCTTTGTCGGAAAGGTTCCAACTATTTGCCCCTTTATCGGCGGTCAAAGGTTGACCACCGAAAACTACACCAGAAATACGATTATCGGCGTTAGTTACAAAGCCCCAGAAAATGATCGCGACAAATGTTGTTGCGTGTTTCCGATATTAAGGTTTTCCCTCGTATCGACCGTTGTCGATAGTCAGCTAGTACCGAAGACGGTGATGCGACTCGTGGGTTTGGAAGTCGTCTAGACGAAAGCCTGGCGTGGATCACCGATAGCAGCGGAGCTTCGATAGAACCGCTCGATTGATGTCAATCTCATTCCCGCTCAACGTCATCTGTCAAGTATACCTAGAATAATTGTTATTTTGTAAAATTTTAATTTTCAGTTATGTCATGTACCTGTTGTATCATGCATACGTGTGTTGCGAGTGTTGTAATAATTAATTGTAATTATTTATTTTTTCTTTCGCTGCGCACATTTGAGAAATGAGTAAACACGCGCAACGCACCAGACCAAACCTAACAAGAACAAGTAGTTGTTTGCTTCCCTTGTTAACCAAACAATGAGTATTCAGACTCAAAATTGTTTCTTCTTATAGAGACGTCACATAAATTAAAACCAAGGGCCTACACAGGCTGTCTTTCCTTGCTGAAGTTGCTGCCAAATGGAGGAACAAAAAGAATGCAGGGGGAAACCAAGAAAGTTTCTTTCCAAACAGGATAACAGTTTGCCTGATTCACCTGCAAGAGTTTAGCAGGTTGCTACAAAAATGTCAAGACTAGGTCAACAGCTCACCGAGTTGATTGCAGCAAGGACACAGAGCCGCTGGATCTCAAAGAAGGAAAAGGAACTATTATGATGCATCACTACTTAGAATGCAAATCTAACTCTTGAAAAGAAGATTCAGCAAATCTCTTGAAGATCAGTGACATGGGAGTTATGAATTCGGTCTGAAGACAGTAGGTAGGATTGTCAGATAAAACAATGAGCAAAGTGGGAGCAATGACAATGTGGTGCAGGCAAAGGGTATGCAGAAATTTCATGATGCAAGTTAGCAACCAAGTGCAAGTGATAGTGCAATATATGCAAGCAGCATCTGGATGCACAAGCTGTGAGCTGCATGCAAACTTATATAAGATCTCACATGAATGCAAATATGCAGGTCGCAAACAGCACAGACTTGGAGATTAGAGATCTCCCACACACATAGATGGAGGTCGCAAGCGAATGAGATCAACTCCAAACAATCACATTAGGAGTGTTGGGCATGAAGGATACACAAGTTGCAAGCAGCTAAAAAATTGATGTTGGCTTATGAACATGCTAGGAAATCAGCACTGAAGGTGTTGGAAGATCAATGTCAGCATGATGACTCTAGTACCATATAGAAGTTTGCGGGCAAACGAATATATCATACCAGAGGTAGTCCCTCTACTTATGATAGTTATAATTAGGTCCAATTTTAAAGATATTCAAATCAACCCAAATGCCACAGTTGATCATTTTATTTTTTTTGCCCATTTGCTCATTTTAATTTGAGGTGCAATATCATACATATTTTTAATAGCAATCAAGGTAGGAAACATGAAAGAACCTACCGAATCATCTAACAGTGAATATGCAATTATTTAAGGTTAGTTGTATTTTATACAAAACGTAAATTAAATAGTTAAGAACTTAATAGGACAAATATTCTAGTAAAAACCTTGTATTGATCCAAACTCAGTTTGTATATACTGACCAAGTATTGATACATTGTTATATATTGAGGTACAATGAATACTAATCTTTGAGATAACTTATCAGATATTGTAACTTTTACAACTAAATCTCATCTCAAGTCTGATCCTAGTATAATTACACTGTCTAAAACCAGAACACCAATCTTGAGTAGAGAGACAAGATTTCCATAAAGTAATGATCCACTTGCGGAGCCCTTTCAATTACGGAAAATCCTAGCTTCTCATTTGGTTAATTCTCCATATTTAAATCAAATTAAATATAGCCTATGTGTCATGTTCTCAGCTAGTTATTCTTAAAGATAATATAAAACAAAATAATAAATTAGTATCTATGACTGAACTAAGTGAACATTAAGATTGTGTTCTTACATAAGTTAAATGCACACAGTGAAGTGAAGCTGCATATGCAACTGCATCAGCAACCAAATGTACCAGTTTCTAGTGAACACACAAAATTGTAGAATTTGTGAAACCTTTATTTGAATGGAGAGAGAAAAAAAAAAAAAAGACCATACACATACTAGAAAGAATAATCAGACTCAAATCTAAAAGACCAAGCTTTTCTGCATCTACACAACAATTACATATCATGAATCTATGAAACAGACTTCAATATCAAAAAACTAGAAACAATTCTTTAAAAGAGGATGAGTAAGATGTTAAGTAGAAAATTTCACCTTTCCTTCTTGGAACGGCTAAATACAATTACATCTGCACCAAGCCGCATGGTACTTGTCTTGAAACCATTTCCATCTTGAGTTAAATTTATGTATCATTATCAGTCATAATGGAAATAAGCAAAAACCAGAAGCACAAGTAAAAAATGCATGTACATTGGCCAATCGAGAGTCCTGATTGTTTATCTGAAAAACCAAAGCTCATACACCGACGCAGAGATTCTGGATCCATTCCTCCTCCATCATCTTGCTCATCATACACAACTTGTCATTATCAGTACCAATTTGAAGCACAAGTTCATAAGCATGTAAGCACAACTAACACATGTTCAATTACCTTGAATAAGCAAAGCATGACTTCCATCATGTGAATTTATGAATTTTTCTACGGTAACTAATGTCGCTCCGTTTTGTGCCTATAGGTGAGAATGTCAAATCATAGTAGTGTTGGTATAACTGAGAATTGCATGATAAACATTGTAAAGTTTAAAAGATAACTTATTTCAAAATCTCAGAAAAAAGGAGAAAAAAAAATTCAAGCTAGTAAATATTGAGTATCCGCACATAGTAAGTAGATAGGTATCAATAAGAGCATACCTCATCAACTGCATTGTCAAGTAATTCTGCAATAGCTGCAACAAATTAATTAAAAAGATAGTACAGCCAACAGTCTCTATAAAGTAATAAAACCAAAAAAGAAAAAGCCAGCTAATATTTAAATGGAACACATACCACCAAAAGCCCATTTGTGTGAAGTTGCATTTGAATGGAGGAATTTTGGATGGATGCGCAAGCGATTTCTACCATCTGCTCAAGTAGAAAAACTAAGCACAGATAATGCAAACTTGCTTTTGTAAACCAACCAACATCATATAATTATGGGAAACAAAAGTAAAATTTAAACCCTTATCTACCGTATCAAATTGCTGAAAATGTAACAAAAAGGTAAGTCTCATCACAAAGATACAAAAAAAGGCTCAAAACAGCTCAACTTTTGATGTCGTGGTCTGATGTCTAGACTATGCTGCCCAAAACAGATGATGTTGATACAAGAAGATGTTAAAGGACTGACAAAATTGATAAGCAAACCGATATACAATTCAGTAACTCCCCCAGGCAGATCACAAGTTCCTTATGTCTGCTCCATGACGGAGAAAGTAACTGGCTCCACCACTAAAGGCAACAGCAATATGGGAGCAACATTGAAGTTATCTTTTCCACTCAGCTACAAGGACAAGGGCATTCTAACCAGCATGGGGAAAAGGGGGAAGTGGAAGGAAGTGGTGCAGGAAGAAGGGAGAGAGGAAGGAGGACACAATAAGAAGAAGAGAAGCAGGAGATTATTGGGGAAGAGAAGAGGGAAGATTAGATCAGCCCAATCAAATTGTTTCAACATCCTACTTGTAGCAACACGTCCACATTGGCCTGTTCTCAATCTGGCCAGACACCCAACTCTGGACTAGACTGACCTCAATCCTTCCAAGGTTTAATATTTATTCAAGTGACAACTTCGATATTAGTCTGGCAATTAGCATTGTGGACCCAAGTCTAGTATTTGCATGCTTTGGCATGGATTGGAGCATGTCATTCTTGGGAAAACAATACTTCCTTGTGGTTGGAGTTAAGTACATTATTTAATGTTGACAATATGATTAAAGTTAGGGCTATTTTAGGAGTTGATATTGCTTATATAATGTGCAGGTAGTCACAGGCTTGAGAATGCATAGGGAGCTCATGAAGCTTGTTGGCAATTGATGATCAAGTGATGACAATAAGCAATGAGTCTAGCACTAGCAAAAAGGGAGCATCATGCAAAAACAATAATGTGCGTGTTCACTTCTCTTGTAGATGAACTGCTTACTATTGATAGTCTAACCAATTCAGTGAACAAGAATGAGGATAAGAGCAATCCCAATACGAAGGAAAATAAAAATACTTAAGGCCTGAGTTAGTTCACCTCCATGTGAAAAGGAATAATTAATCTCGTGTTGAAGCTTAAGGTTGAAAATGGAAACCTAAAATTGCAAGTGAGAGGGTTGAAGAAAGCCTTAAAAAAAATTATCCAATAGCACCAAATACTTTGACATCATCATAGGAAGCCAATGGATGACTTATAGCAATACAGTATCCGAGACCAAAACAAAAGAAAAACCTTCTTCCACCTTGATTGTTAGAGGTCAACCAAACTCAAAGAACAAATCAAATGCACCCTCTAAAAATGTCATTAAGAAAGCAAATAAAGTAGCTAGTAAATGCATCTCTAAGGAATACCTAGTTAACCAAATTGAGCTCATCTTATTGGTAACCTTAGCAGGGTTTCCCGTTACCAGCTTTTATAGCTAATCAAGAGGACGAGGTCTCTCATTGATAACCTTATAAATCATTTGCCTTTCAAAATTTTAGAGTTCAAGAGTCCAATGGAAACACTCTTAACATTCTATCCAATCATGCACACTATATGTAATATTGTCACTTGGATATTTAAGTTATTCCTCAACTCAAAAATAGAACAAGTGTTATCATCCTTCATTAAATAAGTTATATGTCTTCGTGGACATTACTTTCAATGAACAAGCGTCTTACTTTATTGCACGTTATCTTCAGAGAGAATTTCATACCAGAGGATGAGGGTATTTCTTTCTTGACTTGTCATTACTTCCGTTGTCAGTCAGTATCTAAATGTCATTGAGAATGTGAGACTTGACAAGAGAGACTAAAGAAGATGATTGTTCCTGAACTAGTGCAAGTCTAAAAATCTAACCCACCACCACCAATAACAACAACAACCAAGTCTGTATCCCACTAACTGTGGTCAGCTATATGGATCCTCATTTGCATTGGGACTCGATCCCCTATTATATCCTCATTTATATTTATATTTAAATAAATTTTATCTTGTTTTATCGTTACTAACCAAATTTTCTTTGATCTCCCTCTTTCTTAATTAATGTGTGCATTTGTCATGATCTCACATTGCTAACTAAGCCATGTACCAATCGCCTAAGTACATACTCATATCATCTTAAATGTGTCATCTAGAGTTTTCCCTTAGTAAACACAACCCTAACTTTCACAGTAATGTTCTCATTTCCCTATCTATCCTTATATATCCGCATATCTACTTAACATTTTTTCATCTCTACGACTTTCATCTCTATATGTATCAATCATATCCTATGATATAAAAGGTTTAACTATCGATTTGTAATGTAGAGTTTCCCTTAGACTTGAGGTACCTACGATCACAAAGAATAACGATTTCCTCATTTCAATGATCCTACTTGTATCCTATGCCAAATATCCCATGAATCCTCCATCCTCGAGTACGTCCACCGAGATTGAAATAATTTGGAATCTCTATATGAAAACCTTATATAGACACAATCACCACGAGCATGATTGTAGAGATATGAATTATCCATGGGCTATCAACAAAAGCAAAGGGGATTACGCTATTTATTAAACACTCTTGCTAGATGAATCACAATGCTCTTAGTATATGTCGATGATATAATTGTGACAAGAAATGATGTTAGTCACTCCAAGACATCTTTATCTCCCAACAAAAATATGTTTAATGTTTCAACAGAAATAAGTTATAGATCTCCTAGACAAGACAACATGCAACGCAGCAAATACTCTGATAGATCTAAATCTTAGACTTAGAATGGTAGTGCAAAATGTCATAACAGAAAGGAAATGTATCATTGGTTGCTCACCAAATAATATGATACCCCAAAAGAACACGGTATTCTATTTAAAAGACATGGAGGAGTAAGAAAGAGCATGTGGTAGCATGGTCTAATGCAAAGGAAGAATTCCAAGTAATGACTCAATGTGTGTCTGAACTACTTTGGTGAAAAATTATCTTAGAAGACTTGAAGCTCAAGTGGGACGACCCAATAAAACTTTATTATGATAATAAGTCCACAATTAGCATAACTCACAATCCAGTCAACATCAAGGAGACTAGACAGCTAGTTAATTTGTACCTCTTATGTTACTAAAGGGTTAAGTAGCTCACTAGATACAGGGTAATTTTGTAATCGTATATAGACTAAAATATTCCATAAATTCTAGGATATAATAGTGTAACTAGTTTTCACAAAAGTCTTGTCTAGCTTTTTAATAAGTCTTTAACTTTTTTAATAAGTCCTTTTAGAAAACTATTGTTTTGGGATTTTATTAGAAAAATCTATCATTTATGAAGAATAAGTCATATTATCAATTTAGGATTCCGAGTGCATTCTAAATAAAGTTTTAGTTAATACAATTTTCAACAGTATGAACTCAATACATTAATGCAAGACTTTTTGTTCACTAAATAACGACTCAATTTATTTATATAAAACTCTAATTATCTCAATCAAAACTCTAATTCTCTTGATCAAAACTCTAATTCTCCCAATAAAAACTCTATTCAAACAAACTAAACACTTTTACCTAATTTTAAAATATATAAAAAAAATGAAGTTTAAATAAATT
>NW_027433398.1:0-1455 GCF_044706935.1 Curcuma longa
CTGCCATAAATGCTGCCATACATCTGATTCCCATCCCCTCAACATGCCTATCAAAAGCTTTCGCCGGAAGGGCCTTAGTGAAAGGATCTGCCAGGTTATCTACTGATGTAATCTTGGCGACAACAACTTCTCCTCATTTTACGATGTCTCGTATCAGGTGGTACTTGCGCTCGATGTGTTTACTTGCCTTATGGGCTCGTGGTTCCTTCGAGTTTGCTACTGCACCACTGTTATCACAATAAATTGTGATAACTTTGGGCAAACCAGGAATCACCTCTAAGTCCATCAAGAAGTTCCTGAGTCATACAACTTCTTTAGCTGCCTCAGAGGCTGCTACATACTCAGCTTCCATGGTAGAGTCTGAAACACATTTCTGCTTAACACTCCTCCATGTTATGGCTCCACCTCCTAAAGTAAACACATACCCCGAGGTAGATTTACTGCTATCCTTATCTGATTGGAAGTCAGAATCCGTGTAACCCACAGGGAGTAAATTGATCTGCTTGGTAAACCAGCATATAATCTCTAGTCCTTCTCAGGTACTTTAATATATGCTTTACCGCAGTCCAATGTCCCTGTCCTGGGTTACTTTGATATCTGCTAACCATGCCAACGGCAAAATAGATATCCGGTCTCGTACATAGCATTGCATACATTAGGCTTCCTACAGCCGAAGCATAAGGAACTGCCTTCATTTCCTCTATCTCCTTTGGTGTCTTAGGACACATCTCTTTAGATAGAGGTACTCCATGCCTAAAAGGTAGAAAACCTTTCTTGGAGTTCTGCATGCTAAAACGAGCTAGGATAGTATCGATATACGAAGCTTGGGATAAGCACAACATCCTTTTCTTGCGATCCCTTATTACTTTGATCCCAAGAATATGTGCACATTCTCCCAAGTCCTTCATATCGAACTGCTTGGACAACCATACCCTTACGTCTGACAACACTTTGACACTGTTGCCAATGAGCAAAATGTCATCTACGTATAGTACAAGAAATACCACCACGTTTCTGTCACACTTCTTGTATACACAAGACTCATCCGGACATTGAATAAATCCATAAGACTGGATTACTTCATCAAACCGGATGTTCCAAGATCTTGAAGCTTGCTTCAGTCCATAAATGGACCGATTAAGCTTACATACAAGATGCTCTTTGCCCTTTGCAATGAATCCCTCTGGTTGCTGCATATAGATGTTTTCTTCAAGACTTCCATTAAGGAAAACCCTTTCGCAACAAGTCTTGCTTTAAAGGTTTCCACCTTCCCGTCTGTCCCTCTTTTTCTTTTGTAGACCCATTTACATCCAATGGCTTTTACACCATTTGGTGGTTCTACAAGCTCTCAGACTTGATTAGAATCCATAGATTCTATTTCAGAGTTCATTGTCTTTTGCCAAGATACTGCATCTTTATCTTGGAGTGCTTCATCATATGTCTAGGGATCAGGTT
>NW_027433399.1:0-4609 GCF_044706935.1 Curcuma longa
CGAACCGGGTTCGATTTTGGTTCACTTGGTTCGGCCCTCAAACGACCTCCGATTTGATCCAAACTGGTTTTGTTGGATTTGTCTTCGCGAGACAAACCTTTTTATCCATTTTATTTTATTAAACTCTCTTCTATTGTTTAACTAAAGTACTTTTATTAGAATTTTAAATCTAATTAAAATCCCTAAAAATAGGGAGAAATAATCGGGGTGTTACAATCTCCCATCCTTATAAAAGTTTCGTCCTCGAAACTTAGGGCAACCCGGGGTACTTTTATCTCATATCTTTTTTTTTTTTTTTTTTTTTTTGTTGCTGAAACCATATCTAATATATAAAGTATCTTACATGGGGAAATAGTCGTATCCCAAATATATTTAATACTTTATGTAAAAGAAATATCTTCAAGTCATATTAGTCCCAACTATTTAGAGTGGAATCTTATCCCTCCATTAACTCAATACAATACTATATTACTAGTAATATTCCAACTTCTATCCATCACACCCTCAACTCTAATCTTTCAACTTGCCTACCAATAAGATATATTGATGATAATTGATACACTATGCCACTTGTCTTCTTCTCTTTGATAGGAATTTATATATCGTACTTCCCTAAACCTTTAAACAGTATTCATCATCTTCTCGTCATTTTCTTTATTAGTCATACATGACAAGAAATGGCAAGGTCAACTTTCTATTCCAAAAATACTTCATTATCTTATTACCCTATCTAATTATATGAACATGTCTATAAGTCAAGAATTCTCCTTTTGCTATGCATAAGGGACAGATAAGGCCAACGGTAAAGTTAATATTCTATCAAAACCTTGTATCTATTTAACATGTATAACTTAATAGTCATTCTTTAGGCTATTGATAAACATGTCAACTTAAAATCATTCTCTAGGCTAATTATAATAACTAGGTTTAACTTAGCATCATTCTTAAGGCTAAAAATCATAAGCAAATCTAACCGAAAATCATACTAATCATAAAAGAAAGTAAAGCCTAAGTATACTTTCTTACTTGGAAAGCAGCAAGATTGATGCTGATGTGAGTGTGACGGAAGGGCGGAACCTGCTCTGATACCATTTGTAACGCCCCCCCTCTTTCTTATACTTGTAGGGAGACGTTACGTACTTAAACTTTCCTTAACTTTTACTCATTAAATAAAATAACTCAAATAAACTTTTCTTTTTCTATTTAACATGCGGAAGCAAAAGAAATAAATATAAATTCTTGGACATAAAATAAACATTTATATAATTCTTAATCTTTGATCTTATTCCGCGGTTCCGCCGACACCACACATCAAACACTTTTCCAGCTGCCTCCTCTTTCCTAAAACTTTTCCTTTTATTTATCTGCAATATGAGGAATGCAAACTATAAGCAATGCTTAGTAAGTACATCATCTAACTCACAAAAATCATAGAAAACTTCGTAATAACATATGTTATTATATGAAAGAAAATGCTGGTAAATGATGGGGGAAAACTTATACTATATATATAAGTGAAAATAAATAAACATCCTTCTTTGGGCCTAGCGAGGTATCAATGTAGACATCTCTTATATAGGCGAACCTTGTGCCTTGAATTCCTTTTCTTATGGGCGAACCTTGTGCCCGGAATTCATTATGGGCGAACCTTGTGCCCTGGATTCCTTTCCTTGTGGGCGAACCTTGTGCCCGGAATCCCTTATGCCTTGCATTTCTTATGGGCGAACCTTGTGCCCGATACCCGCCTCTTAAAAGTAAAATACATTTCTTATACTTCTTATATTATGCAATGCAATTTGTTTTAACAAAATCATGCATATATTTACATCATGCTTATAACATAAAATCTACACATGCTATGGAAAAGAACTTTATGCATGCTTTTAATACATACTATGGACAGAATAAAGAAAACAACGGAACAACTCATACTGCAGGTGAGAGATGTACTTACTTGTCTGCTCATTAGGTTTTAAATGCTAAGGTTTAGTGAAATCGAAGAACTTCTCCGAAGTGCTCTAGCACCTTCTCTGTGCGACCTTTCTCGTGGGATTGTCTTTGAAGGAGTGGATGACCCCGTGATCTTCAACTGTATAACCTCTCCTCTTCTCAAACGTTGTGTGGGCAACGATCCTTCAAGATGATTCCACCAAAATTCTTCTCTCCGATGGCAAGCAAGCAAGGAGTAAGAACCCTCCTTTCTTTCTCTTCAAGAAGCTTCCAATTAATTAGTCATGTAATTGCTTCTTCCAATCCGTTAAGCCATGCAATTTAATCTTTCCATTCCGTTAAGCCATGCAATTAATCCTTATTCCAATCCGTTGCATTAAGGAAACCATTTAATATTCAATCTTTCCATGCTTGCCATGCACGTGGAGTTCTTCAATGCAAAGCCAATAGCAACCATGCATTATGGAAACCCTTTAACAATGCAAAGGAAGCAATGCTTTCATGCAACGTTGCAATCCTTAATCCAATAGCCAATAGCAATGCCTTCATGCAACGTTGTAATCCTTAATCCAATAGCCAATAGCAATGCTTTCCGTTGCATGCACCATGCAATAGATGCAACGGAACCAATCATGAAATGGAACGAATTAAAAAAAAAACATGCAACGGAACCGATCAAAAATTGCAACGGAACCATATGGACTTTATGCAACGGAACCTCATGGAAGAAGACAATGCCGTGGAAGCTTTGCATGATGAAGCTTGTCTGGATTTTTTATTAATTTTAAATCGATTCAATTTTGGGCTTTCACATGAAAATAATTATTTATTTGAATCGATTTGATCATGATTGTCCTATATTGCTTAAATTGAGGCTTGATATAATTTTTATGATTTAATGGTGAATTTTTGGCATTAATTGGATTTTAAATTGATTTTAGGGTTAACTCGAATCCGACTCGAGCTCAACCGCGGTCAAATCAAATCAAATTTGTCAAATTGATCAAGCCAACATGAAGGACATGATCTGGATCGAGCCCGATCAAAATTTCAGAATTTTTTGGAAGCCCTAAGAAGCCCTAAAGCCCTAGATCAGTTCTGACCGTCGGATTTAAAATCAAAGGCTGAGATTCATCAATTAATCAGAGTATAAAGCCATAGTTTTCGGGATGAACAGTGCCGCCGCACTGTTCATCGTCGTTCCCGTGAAGTCCCTGCTGCGCGACGTAGGTGTAGGCGAGCCCGTTTTCACCCATTTCGATTCCATTGCAATCCTTGTTCCATTAGGAACCTAAAACCGGTTGATTGGGTATATTCCGGCGGCCGGTGGAGGCGCGACGGCGGGGGTTTCGCCGGCGACATCAAGCACTGTTTTCGCAATTCCCGGCCATTCTCAGCTCAATCCGAAGCTGCGCTTCTCTGGGGGGTTCTCGGAGGTTCGTGTGGCAATCCTAAATCATCCAAAGAGTGGCGGGACAAGCGAGAACAAGCACTCCGGTTTTCCAGCTCCAAATTCGCGCGTGCAAGAGTCTGTCAGCTCCGGAGAGGGTTTTTCCGGGCTGTTCTGGGCTCGGGCAGCGCATACAACCCCTGAAGACCGTGTGGAAGATTCCCATTGGATTCAACAGCTTGTTTGACACCAAGCAACGGAGAAGCAATCGGAAAAGGGATGGGATGAATGCGTTTAACTGTTTTTGCTGATTTTCTGAACTTTTCTGTTTCTGAATTTCCTTATGCCTTGTTTAACTGCAATTCTGAGTTCGTGATCCACATTAAACCTGGTGAATTCGTTTGTTAGGTTAAGGCCTAGCTTTTGTTTGAATCTTGAATCGTTTTAGAGCTTCCTAGATTGGTTTCGATCCCTTTGTTGGTGTTACTGATACTCCAAAACCTACTGCAATTCACTGTTTCGTGCCAAGTGCAGTGTCAATAGCTCTGAAAATTCAGGATTTGCTTAGGATTTGCTTAGGATTTGTTTCACTTGTTGAGCCTAAAACTTTCAAACCAATTGGAATCCGAAAGTTCATATCTGAAACTCACTTTTCACTGTTTGTGCCAAATGGTTGCTAAGATCTCAGATTGTTTGCTAGCTTAGTTTCAACACTTGTTTGTTTTTGATAATTAATTGTTGCTGATAGTTAGATCGCATCTTTGCTTTGTTTTTATTTTTTTTGAAAGCTAGATTAGTTAGTTCCTTGAAACTCAAATTTTTTATCTTAGCTTAGTTCTTTTTGAATTCCCTAGTTTCTTGCATTGCATAGCTAGTTTAGGATTTAATTTGATCTCAATTGCATTTGGTTTTCATTAACTCATTTCCCTAAGTTTAATTCACATCTTCATTCGAAAAACACCAAAACCCCATTTTTATTCGAAAAACCCAAAAATACGACTCCACAATGATATGATATTGTCCACTTTGGGCCTAAGCCCTCATGGCTTTGTTCTTGGGCTCTCCCCAAAAGGCCTCATGCCAATGGAGATACTTTCCATCCTTTTAACCCCATGATCTTTTCCATGTGCTTTAGATGTGGGACTATGTTTGCACCCTTGCAACCCAACACTAAGCTCAATTCATTCAATTTTCTACTAGTCCTTGGAAAAACACGACTCGAGGCCCCTATACTTCCTTTTTCAGTATTTATCGCGGGTTTTCGATAAA
>NW_027433400.1:0-36661 GCF_044706935.1 Curcuma longa
ATATTATCCTGAAAGAGTTTGATGGAGGGATGATATGATCTCAACTAGTTAATGAATTGATTTGATGATAATCATAGTCGAGTTGTAGGCGGGTGATAGATTTAATTGAACCATAATTGTTTGAGAATGCACCCTGTCTTTTACCGCCACATCAAACTCTAAGGTCATATAATATCTATTATTTTCAGTAAAAAGTGAAATCCATCACCTATAGCTTTACACAGTCAGTCCACGATCATCTGCAAGGAAGTAAATCGAAAAGCTACATGATTATCCACTACGAGAGAGGACATTATCTTGGCTTCGCCAAGTATCTATTGTCTCCATTAGCTCAGGTGGCCTCTTCAATAGCTATTGAATCTATTTATTTTACACAACTAGTTAAGGATATAAATTGATACGTAACAATGACCACAAAGTTTGGTATTTCTTTTCGCAATGGAATATGAACTTTAGTTCCCCTACATCCTTTATAAATATTAAGAGCTTCAAATGGGCTTCCCACCTCAAGTATCAGGTTGATAATTTCCTTAAACACCATTAAGCTTAGGGTCAAATGATTTAATCAATAATTAAATATTGACTTCAATAATACCTTCAAGATAGTCATTAAATTTATAACTCTCAAATTGCGATAGCTCTAACTGATTTGTGTGATAATTTTATGTTTTTAATATCATTTTCACAATTATCTTGAGGAAATCATTTATTATGGAAGTAATCATTTAATTTGGGTTAGTTCATCCAAAGCTTCTAATGCATATTTGTTACCTCAATAAATTTACTACTCTAAATTTAGAAATGTAATATTGGTTCTTTAATATTTTTTTCTTATTTAAGTCAATGAAATTCTAATATATGACAATAATCAAGAGGATATTACTATTCTACTCTATTTTGTAAATCAAGAATTTTTCATTCAAGATGAGCATTCAAAAATATATTCACTAAATAATATTAAGATTATTTTAAGAGAGTTCTTTTATACGTTAAAAGTACTATTTTACATGATCTTCTCGTAAATATATCATTTCTCACACAAATGATCTATTAATAGATATGTAATATTTCTCATATTGAATCTAGTTTTATGGCATTCTAAAAATCACATCATATTTGGTTCAAGCACTACTACATATGTAATCATTTGGCCTTAATTCGATAATTGTGAAAATTAATTTTCATTTTATTTAAAAACTTGTGGCGAGTTAACAACATTTTTAAGACGTTAAGAACCAAATTCAATGTGCAACACCTCCTGTTGAATTTGCAAGGAGGTAAAAACGGTTGGAAAATTGGTTTTCAACCTATAAGGATGTGAATAAGAAATTCATCACTTGATATATGACATGATTTAATTCGGATCATCATGAACAAATCAAGATCATCCAAATTAAATGTTAGTACGGATGCAGGGGTGGAGCCAGGATTTTTACCGAGGGGGGGCCATTTTTTAACATCGCATTGTCATACTAATAAAATAATTTTTAAATTAACTAAGAAATAAGTTACATTCAATGCAATCTAAGTTGCACTCCTCGCTTTTCCATAGACTAAAATTCATCTATGACAGAATTGACATCAAAATTGTGAACAATATCCTTCTCATTAAGAAATTGATAAGAACTTGATAAGATATATTAGAATCAAATTTAAATCACAAATATTTAAATAAATCATTAACTATGGTAAGCGTTACCATTGCCCCGGCCAGACTTTCATTATTTTGAAAGCAATGTTGTGAATAATATAAAATAGAAAAGTGTTTTTAAATCAAGTTTTCCTTTGTTGGGCCTTAACCTGCCCGATTTGCATTGCAGGCCCAATGGAGCATGTGGAGAAGCATCCATTTCTTGTCGTAATGCGTTGGGCCCCGGAGTCTTCCCCAATGGAAAGGCAGGTGCGTCGGAGTTTCTCATGGGATACAGTGCCGAATTTAGAATCACGATGCGTGTGCACTCGCGTGGCCATTTTTCGCCGCCTCTGCCTGCGACTTTTCTCTCATACGGAATTTCTAGTGTTGCAACGAAACAAGGGAAGTAGCGACCTCGATCTGTTCGACGGAGCTGTTGATCCTCGTCGCAGAGAATCTAGATGCCGATGGAGGCGTGCCGGGCGATCCACCACCGATGGACGCTTCGGGGGCTCGTCGCCTCCTACCTCGACCTCACCCTCGCCGGGCAGGGGGGGCGACCGCCCCCAGGCGCCCCCCCCCTGTGGCTCCGCCCCTGTACGGATGGAATCAAAATATCTCTACAATAGTATGATATTGTCCACTTTGGGCCTAAAGCCCTCATGACTTTGTTCTTGGGCTCTCTCCAAAAGGCATCATACCAATAGAGATACTTTCCATCCTTTTAATCCCATGATCTTTTTCATGTACTTTAGATATCCATCCTTTTAATCCCATGATTTTTTCCATGTACTTTAGATGTGGGACTAAATGATGTCTGAATCCTCGATCCACCAGGACTTTTTGCCCCTCGGTCCATCCATCCTACTAGGACTTCCCACCTAGCCGCAGCTAGGACTTTTTTGTCCCTCGGTCCACCCGACCTACTAGGACTTCTCACCTAGTCGCAACTAGGACCTTTTGCCCCTCGGTCCACCCGACCTATTAGGACTTCTCACCTGATGTCTGGTCCACATGGTTAGATCTGGATCATGGCTCATCCTGCGATTAGTCCGGTGAAGAGCGGTCTCGCTCTGATACCACTTGTTAGTATCGATGGAATCAAAATATCTCCACAATGGTATGATATTGTCTACTTTGGGCCTAAGCCCTCATGACTTTGTTCTTGGGCTCTCTCCAAAAGGTCTCATACCAATGGAGATACTTTCCATCCTTTTAATCTCATGATCTTTTCCATGTACTTTAAATATGGGACTATGTTTGCACCCTTGTAACCCAACATTAAATTGGAAGGATGTATCCAAATGAAGAGATATTGTATTCCTTTATGAATAGACATCATATGTTCTTTGGGAATGGATGCAATCTAGATCATCCAATTCAAGTTGAATGGATGAGATTTAATTGAACTAAAAGGTTTGAAAGGTATAAATAGGATCCCTCACATTTTTATTTTATTCATTCATTTTAAAAAGCAAAGCAAGCATTCTTCCATACTTGCATTTAGAGAGTTTAAGAAGCTTCTTTGATTCGAAAGTCTTGTGATTCTCAGTGTTGCTATCGGAAGATACAGTTGTTGTGTCTTGGGAGAAGATTGTCGGATTTCATGAGCACCGTGTGCAGGACAAGTTGATCTTAAAGAGATAGAGTCCAACATTAACCTCAACTTCACCTAAACAATGATATACCGTCATTCTATCCATGCTCAGATTGCACTACCACTAACATCAATAATAACAACAAAAATAACTACGGATACCAATTACAATTCATTTCAATTAACAAAGATTTACGACACAAGTAATATTTAGTGCTATAATTACAACTTATCATACCTCACTTTTTTCCATAACTACCATAATTATTTATAGGCAAAGTCAAAAGTACTTTTTCCTTTTAAATCATAAAGAGATGTCTTACTATGATTTTTTATTAAAAAGGACAACCTTTCTAATTATTCAACCATGTATATTATTTAATTATCTTTAAATACTATTCAGTATTGTTATCTCCCGTCTAAATTCTAAACCGATCACATGTGTTATAGTGGATACGAATTTATAGCTGCTACACATATTATAGCTATAGCTGCTACAACGCGTAACTTGCTCAAAAATATTTGCATTGTAATAGTTATGATTTCGTAGTTATTACAATCAGAGACGAAGGCAATACAGGATTGTACTGGGCTGTAGCACCATATAATTTTTTTAGGGGTTTAGGTTTTTTTCATTGGTTCGTGACCCACACGAGTGCGGAGTGCACGACAACTTCTCCACGACATGACGACGACGAGGAACTCCACGGTGTGACGGCGAGTCAGCGATGAATTTCAAATCTCAAGTATTTTTTTTTTTCCATTTTTCTCCTTTTTCGATCCAACTTATTGAGATTTCCTTTCTTAGTTCTTACCACGTCAGCACGTCCGCTAGTGCGAGCGCCGAGCGCAATCAAATCGCGCGGCCGCTGCCGGCCTACCGTCGCTCGCGCAGCCGTTTCCAGCCTGCCGCCGCTCACGCAGCCGTTTCCGGCCTGCCGCCGCTTGCATGCGGCCACTGTCGCCCTGCCGCTGCGGTCTGTGGAACCAATCGGCCTGCCGCCACGGCCGCCACCTACTGCTGCCGCCTGCTGTTGCCGGCCTGCTACTGCCGCTAGACCAAGAGACTGCTTTTTAATTTCCATGACCAGTGAAAATTGAGTGATTAATGATTTATTTCATAATTTGGTTAATAATTTTGTGATAATGTGAAACCAGTTTAACATTGAATGATTTGTTATACCAATATGTGAATTAATTAGTAATTGATTTGTTTGATAATTTATTAAACAAATAGGAGATATGTGTCACATCTTTTTTAATTAAATTCTATGGAGAATGAAGATGTTGTAAAAAAAATTTAATTAAAATTATTATTATTATTTATTATTCATTTGATTTTTTTTTTATACTCATTCATTTTTATCTCTTACATTTTAGGTTTTAAATTCTGAACACAGCTACAATCTTAGTTGGGCATCGAAGTTTTCTTACTTTTAAATTGTAATCCCAAAAAGTAAGTGCTTTTATCTTTTTCACTCATTATTTGTAATTTTATTAATTTTTAATATGAGTTGTGATCAATTATTATTTCAAAGTTGTTCTTTTTATAAATTATATATGTTATTTTTTTTATGTTTTACAACTTTTAGGATTTTATTTTTGAGTATGTTCATAACTTATATTTCATCATGTTCACATATGATTCATTATACTTTTGGGTCATTGATTAACAATTATTTCACAATAAAATAGAGGATGATTTTTTTAAAGATTGTTTGACAATCTATATTGAACGAGATTTAACTAAGGATATAGATTTAGATTCTATTATAGATGAATTTTATGTTTCAAAATCTCGTATGACACAACTTTATTGAATGATATAGTATAAATGACTTATTATTATATATATATGAATAATATTATATAATTCATTATATTAAGTTAAGGCCCCCTAATTCTGATTTATGGAATGATATGATTACAACACATAACTTGTTTAAAAATATTTATATTATAATAATTACGATTTGGTAATTGCTAGAATGTGAATTCAATTATATTAATCTATCATTCATATTGTAGCAGCTATGAAACCATAACTGTTAATTACAATGTAAATTCGACCTGCTCATCTAATATTTACGTTGTAGTAATTATGATTTTGTAATTGTTACAACGCATCCAACTAATTCAAAATTTAAACAAAAGATAATAACATTAAATAGTATTCAAGAAAAATTGAATAATTATATAGTTAAAATGTGAGATGAAATGACATCAAAAAATCAAAGTGAGACATTCCTTTCCAGGGACGTCCTTTGAAAAAAAAAAAAAAGAGACAACTTCTTTGCATTAACTATTAACTCAATCTCCCAACCACTTCATCAACTCATCCAGCGCCGCCGCCGGCATCATCTCTACCTCTACCTCCTCCTCCTCCGCCACCGAAGCACCACCGTATCCCGCTACCTCCCGCGGCCTCTTTATCTCTCCGGCGGCGTGCACCTCATGGTCAATATAATTGCCAGTCCAGCTTATAACCGGGGCCTCCACTGCCTCCGCGACGACGGACTCCTTCCCGGTGAGGCATTGCACCATGGATTTGAACTGGCAGCTGTCTACTTCCACGAACGTTGTTACGATGACTTTGACCTTCGCCGGAGGTGGGGCCGGCAACCGGCCACCGCTGCGATGGCCACTTTGGTGGTTGTACGGAAGCATGGCTCTGACTTAAGGGAATTGGAAATCTATCAGAAGGAAGTTGTGCAGCTGCGTGTGCTCTGCTTTGAGCGACTGCTTACGTCTAGTTGACATTTATAATAGTTTGCAGGTTGATGATATCTGAGTGAGTCGAGGAACAGCGGAGAAGTTGACTGAAGAAAAAGTCCACTATGTTAAGTCTTGAGTCGAGGAACAGCGAGGAACAGCGGAGTCGAGGAACAGCGGAGAAGTTGACTGAAGAAAAAGTCTTGAGTTTCTCTGCTTCCCAATTCGCACGTTTTTATTTTTTTAAGAAAATGTCGTCTCATTCTGACTAAAGATCAACCATTTAAATCCATACTATAATATTTTTTTTAAAAAAATTATTTATATCATTTTTCCCCCAAAATTTTTAGGGAAATGTATTAAAATACATGCATGTTAATTGAAAATACTAGAAAACGTTTCAATAATTTTTTTTTATCAAAAATACCTAAATTTCTAGAATATCCTTGATATTAAGGCTCTTTTAGTTTTTTTTTTTTAAATAAACATTCTAGTTAGGGTATTAAAAAAAATTGATATTAGAAACTCAAGGTCAATAGCAAATCAACTTGCACAATATAATTTGCTAATAAGCATGCATCTTAAATATTTGATTATAGAAAGTGATAAAATTGATTATAGTGCACATTTTAATAAAATTGATTATATTTGCTAATAACCTTGCATCTTAAAATGCATAATTCAATTAGAAGATTAGCTTAAGGTCCCAAAATTTGATTGTAGCTAGTGATAAAAATTGCATTGTTTGCACAAGAGATGGCCGCTCGAATGGATTGTCGTGAACGCTTCCCGATTTACTTTAATGATAAGTGCAAAATTTTATTAGAACCGAACCGATCGTATTCAAAATTATTCAGATAATAAGAATTAGATACCTAAATTATCAAAAAAAAAAACTAATGAGTGCAACTTTGGACTATAGTGGATTGAAAAGTTCAATTACAAATGTAGTTGAAACGTCATAGTTGTGAAAAGGACTCAACCTGAACCAACCCAACCTGAACCAACCAATAATTAAACAAGACAAAGTGATATAAGTATAATCTAATTATCTAGTACAATCTAATTATTTAAGTTAACTTAGATATTTTATATATATTAAGCTCCTGTAACTATTACATAATGCAGTACTACATAAACGTCCCTTATTTAGATCTTTCATGAAAGGGGCTTTGCTTTTAGACAAGCTTGATCTCTTACAATGCCCCATGCATGAGGTTGCGACCAGAGAAGAAGAGCACACCAAGCATGTTCCAAAAAATGATAAATCCCAATTAGCCCCATTGACTATCTACACCAAGCATGTTCCAAGCAACTTGATAACGATGACCTTCTCTTCTAATTACCGGAACAACAATGAAGGGCAAATCCTTGGATACAATGAAGAGCAAGAGTTATAGCCAACTCATTATTGTCCTCCCTGCATAATTAGGTCTCATTTCCTTGCATGCTTTGGATCACATTGCCATGAAACACACCTGCAAAGTAGTTGTAGATATCTAATTTTACGTTTCCATAGAAGAGAAAAAAGGCAAATCTCTACATTAATCATCTGGTAGTAGTCCAATATATCGTGCAACATCAAGAACATGAAAAAAAGGCTGAAACTATTTGTTATCGTATCCTAGAAAAAAAAAGGAGCATATCTGGCATCGGAAAAGGATTATCTATCGAAGCTCTGAGCTAAATTTCCAGAAACAGCAAAGGATTTTTTGACGTTGTATATCCCAACAGACGGCATCATGAACAAGGTTTGTCTGTTTCAAGCACTGTGATGGACGACTAGCAGATAGTTTACTCTTGGCAGCCAAGTAGCTTTCAATCGGTGAAGAGAGAACTACTGCCTCGTCAGTAATTATGCTGGATTTGCTTCTTTTGCTGTTTCGCTGATGGAATCAAGACGCCAGTTCTGTTTGTTGCTCTGATTTGGATCGTACTGGGATATGTATAAGATCTTCTTATGGTAGTTTCTAAGTGTTTGCCGATGTCCGACACTGACATAGGTTATTCCTGCTTCTGCAATCCGTCTGTACATGTGGGCCTGCGCAGAAGATGCAAGTATTAGTGATTAAGCATAGTCATGCATCTGCAGAAAATAAACTACAGGTTCTTTGCAATTATTTATTATATCCTTGAAAATTTGCAGGAAAGGAGATCATTTTGATACCTCATTGTCGTCGTCTAATGCACTTGTAGATTCATCCAACAAAACTAATTTTGGCTTTGCGAGTAACAAGCGAGCAAATGCAAGTCGCTGTTGTTCACCAAGTGAAAGAACACTAGACCATTCATATATGGAATCCAAACCATTGAAACGAAACAATATATCTCCAAGTTGAACAATTTCAAGCACTTGTTTCATATCGTCAACTGTTGGCTTCTGGGGCTTATTGGATTTACCCCCTAAGTTTGGTACTTGTGATAAGAATGGCAGAGAACCTAAGAAACAAGTAACCAGTTGGAATGGTTGCTTTTCCATAAATGGTTTCAGATAAATGAATAAATTATAATGGGTTAAATTGTATACACAACTAAAGTTTTGCAGCCAGCACCAATTTCGACAAATAACAAGGGCATCAAAGACCATAGTGACATCACGGGAAAATAATAACCAGATACACAAGAACTGTTAGTTTATGAAAACATGCATTGAGAAAGTTATTTGATACACAAATTGCTCACAAAGCATATAAGATCTTTTGAAATGTACCAGCAGAATCGTTTGAGGTAGGGTCCATTTCCTCACTCCAAGTTGGATAAAGCAGTTGTTGCCGAAGTGTGCCCAAAACCATATATGGCTTTTGGGGAAGGAAAAATACACCAGCAGCTCTACTGTTTCTGGATCCTCTTTGTTCTTCATCTGCCTTCATTACATCTTGTGATCTTGACAAAACAGTATCTTCTATATTGAATTTGATATTTCCCTTACCAGTATTCCATAGACCAGCAAGAGCTCGTAAAAATGAAGTCTTACCACTTCCACTTGGTCCCATTACCTATAAATGTACGCCACCTCTATAATGAGAAATCGATACTATAAAACGATAGTAATATTGGAATTGACATGAGAAATGAATGGAAGGATTGAGTCAATTATTAGTGATTTTGTGAAAGAGAGTCAACAAGTGTGATGAACAGCTAGTGGGAAAACAGCACCACAATGGGGCAGGAGATGACTTTGTGAGTAGTGGAAGTAGTGAGAGAGAAACGGGCACTAAGGGAGATGGTGGATGTGTCACTGTGAAGACTGATCTATGATTTTTTAAATTGGTCGAACAAGACCGCTCTATGTTGGAAATTAGGAACTTTGTCTAAATTACAACTGGCAGATCAGACTTATGCTTTGAACTAACATCTTGGATATTGGGCTGATACTGATTTGACCCTTGGACAAATATACTACTGATTTACCAAGCAGAGTACTACCCACTAACTCTTTGACAATCCAATAATAAAATAGTCTTACTTGTATTGGACCAATATCCTTAATTGGCCTATTGACAACGGCAACAATCCAAAACTTCTTAACACTTCTGTCCCAATACTTGCAATGGTACAGATCAGTTATTTAAAAATTCAGTTTATATCTGTAGGAGGTGGCCAATATACAACAGTTTGAAAGTGTTTTCTTTCAAGTAGCTACTAGAGCAGCTACATAGATCACCAAACCATGTGTGGGAAGCCTTACCAGTAAATGCTCCTTGTCATTGATCTCCATAGATAAATCAGTGATAAGCACATTCTTCGTTCTAGGTGTTTGTAATGTTAGATTTTCAATCTTTAATAACTTGTGATGCTTGAACTGAGAAACAGATCCATTAGATACCAACAAAGATGGATCCTTGTCACCAAACTGAATATTAACTCTATTGGTATCCTCAAGATTTGTTATGTATGCTTCACTATCATCTAAAACATCATCAAATTCCCCTGCAAGAAAGACAAGGAAAGAGGTCAACAAATAGTCTATGATCAGACAAAAAAAAAGGCTTGTTCGCTACACTATAGTAGATGCAGCTCAATAGTTGATGTTTGGCATATTTAAGTTACTTAGGACTTGTTAGCTAAACAATGAGTCATGTTTTACACAGACAACAAAGAACCTTGTTGCAAAAATTGTTTCCTATGAAAAGTTTAATTAGACACAGAACCACACTTTTCAGATTTTCATACCCTAATTTGAACATAGTCTCTTACTATAAAGTGTGAGCCATCTTTAAAAAATTACTTGTCTCATAATTTATGGTTATTGCGTGTTAACAATTCAAGGGGCAAGAACAACATAGGTAAGATGGGAAGTACCATACTCATGTAACCTTGTAGCAGCAAGCTAGAATATTCAATTGATTAACTACAAGATTCAATTGGCTCACTTAAAAACATTAAACCATCATTATCAAGGCAAATTCACTGAGGAAAACATCAAGCAGAACCCTCAGAAAAAGGAATTACTTAGTATCAGCATTAAGATTTAACATAAACATAAGAAGCTTATTAGGTCCCAAGAGCCCAGTGCTTGAGATTTCTTGAAAACAGTATTTTACCAATTTCTTTCACAAGAGATTTAAAGCTTCAAAATTATCCGCTAACAGAACTATATTGTTCCATAATCTGATGTGCTAGTATAATTTTAGCACTTATTACACAAGTTCCATGTAATTGGAAATTACAACTAAAACAAGTACAAAATTCATAACAAAACTTTTGTGATAAAGGAATAGAATTTTTGAGTGATGAAATGATAGGGATTTTACCAAGACGATTTATTACAGCTGAGAAGGCACTGATGGCTTGAAATTGATACACGACTAATGAAAAATCACTTAGTATATGATTGAAAGCAGAAACAGATTGGTTGATCACTCCAAATTCAATTTTTCCCGAGAAGTACATAGGAGCAACAACTGCAGCAGGAAGAATTTGAATCAAATAACGGTAACCATTGGTGAAAAACTCAAGATTTCGAGATGCAACCAATAGTTCCTGCAAAACGATAAACAACAACCTATTAAACATTGTAAGAAATGTAATTCTGATGCTGTTGAAACTGTCAAGAGCATTTGACATAATAGAGTTTCAGGTGGATTGGATTTAGTCCTGTACTTATAGTTCTAGGTTTCAGATTATCAAGTCTTGTGTATGCCCATATAATGGTTATCTTATATTTAGTGCTAGTAAGCTTTCTTTTTCCATACTTGACCAAAATCTATTTATCTATGTACTTTTCTTCTAGGATCAATGTTTTAAGAAATAAATTCAGGAATAACATGATCCCACATTTGCAGAGTATATATGGACTAAATTATTTCCATTAAAATACTCATTAATTACATATAAAAAAAAATAGAACTAGGCATGAATCTCAATGAAAATATTTTTAACAAATTAATCAGAATTTTTTAAAAATCATAAAAATAGTTTACACTTAACTCATCTCTAAGTTTAAACCCAAATCATAAGATAGAATTGAGTCCTTAACAATATTAAAGAATAGAGTTTATGAAAGGCCTTCAAAGGATGGCATGTAGAATAGATAATCACCTTCAGGAAACATTCCTGATTGAATTACCAATAATTATCACACTCTCTTCTGCTCCTTATCCACACCAAATAGCCATTCATTAGTTTGTTCCACAAAGTATGGATGAATCTAGAGTTAAGCTCCTCGAGCCTTTTGAATTGATTTGCATAGTTTTTGTCCAGAAGTACCTCTTTTTTGTTCTAAATATAAAAAATGGCATTACACTAGGGACCGACTTGTAATTCTTTACATTGACAAATAATATACATAAATAGAGGAGACACCTAACATAATGAACCCTAATAATTCTCCAGGTCTCTTAACATAAATAAACTTGGTTTCTCTATAAGTATAAGGTTTTATAACTATTTGTTGATATCAAACATAAGGTATCATTGATGTACCGATCGCATATTATTTCGTTTGTCCTCAAAACACAATCAAATTATAGTCTCCAATTTCTAGGTTTGATAATTCAGAAATATAAGGCATAGATGACAAAAAACTGGTCATAGTGTATTGCAGATCATTTTTACTATGAAGTACCATCATAGTTATGCTGCAAATAAATTTCACAACAAAAATCATTTACAACTCATGATGAATAATTGCAAAAAATAAATGAGATAGAGATTCTATTTTCTAACAAATTTAAGTAAATGGCATAAGAAAACCTTAGGACAAATTGACAAAAAGCCTGATGAGAAAAGAAGAATGAATTGCTAAGTTTGTAGTAGCTATGGTGATATTTAAAATGCTAAAGAAGCAATTTTAAAGTTATTTGAGAAGCATAGAGAAACCCTACAGTTAAATTCTCAAAAGCACTTTTAAAACGCTGCAGTAGAAGTTGCATTTCATTTCCCTCGCCTCCATAAAAGGCAATCGACTCAGCATTTTCACGAACTCTCACAAGTCCATATCGGAAATCTGCTTCTTTCTTCTCTTGCATGAAATTCAGAGTGACTAAACCCTAAGTAGAAATGGTAGTATGTGTTAGGAGAACTCAGAATGTATGAAATAAAAGTGCCAAAGTGAACATAGGAAGTAACCAAGAAAATTTACCTTCCCAAGCAAAACACTTAAAGCTGTACCACCAATAGAGTAAACAATAAGTACACCAAATAATGGTGGATAAATTCCATATAGAATGTTGCTGAATGATATCAAGTCAATGGCTGCATTGAACAGAGTCAAAGAAAATGAAAGAGCAGTTCCAGTAAAAGAACTTAGATCATCTACAATCCGTTGGTCTGGATTATCAACAATTGATTGAGATTGGATCTGGTAGAATGTCTGGTTTTTAAAATAGCGTTGCATGTAGTAACTTGTCATCCAAGATCTCCATCTCAAGGAAAGGGTTTCTCTCGCATAATCTCTTATGACAAAAAACTGCAATATACCAAAGAAGTGCTTAAAAAATATTCATAATCGAGAGTATGGAACATGATTTTACATCAGCAACACTGAAAAATTACACACATTTTCTTGAATGCATAGTAAGATAGTTCAAGAAGTCTTACTCATACAAAGAGAGAATCTTAGATAACTAAAGTTAAGAATGAGTGAGTGGATTATCCTAAAACCAGAAAATTACACTGGCATCATCAAATATTTAAGATTATCTTACTGCAAAATTCATAGTAGGTATTAGGGAAAAAATTACTAAATTCATCTTAGTTTGAAAGTTGTGTTAATAGTGATATCATAGCGGAATCTTAGTACAGCTAAGAGTCACAAAAAGATAAATATTGTCCAACCACATGGTTGGAACTTAAGGCTTATTGTCTTCTTCTAGAAATGATGCTAAGCTGTCTTAAGTTACTAAAATCCTTCAATGTCTTGAATTTGTCATTAATGAATTTACATGTTTTTGTTTTAATATTTTTATGAGCTTATGGAGTGCAATGGGCTTCATAATTTTGACTTGACAATTATTCTTCAGTGATATTCAAAGATTTAAGGGTGGACATGTCTAGCCCGAAACTGATACACACCCAAACTAAATCAATTTAAAAAAATTGATAGATAATCTTCTTGGCTTCAGTTTGGTTTTGGTTCATGTATAGATGAAATTGATAAAACCAAACTGATAAATTATTTTATAAATGTAAAATATACAATTATATCTAAATGCAACACCATAATACCCGAACTAATGATGATAATTGTAAATATAAAATATAAATGCCTAATTAGAAATTTGTTAAAATTATTTAGGTTTTCATTTCTTCATGTCTTTGCACTTGTGAGGATTGTTAAAAGTTGCATTTCATGGAATGCATGTATCAGAGCTGGCAATTAGCATAGCATGCTGCAATCAACACATGCAACTGATAACGTAATTCAATTAACATTTTTAATGTGAATGCATGATGCATGCAACCTACTAATTAACGCAGGCAACACACTGGTACATTTGTAAGGCCATTCGATCGGCAGTTTTAGTAAGACATATTTAAATCTGTGTTCTGCAGGATCTATCTTATGCACAAAGCAAAGGAGTTTCAAGCCCTCTCCTATTTTCCCGGAGTTTTTAAAGATATTTGAAAAAACTCCTACGGTGCTCCATAATCCAGTCCTAGCCATTTCATTGCTTTAGAAACAGTAAAAGTGGCTGCTTCATCTTCTATGATAATCTTTAGTCTGATGTTTTTTTTTCCTTGTTCTCTCTCTCAATTTTATCTTGGTTAATCGATCCATGTCAGAGTCCCTTCGTCTCCCTGCCGTAGTTGTTGTGAGATTGTGACCTTCACAGGTGTAGTGCAGTGGTAAAGCACTTAGAGGAACAACTATGAGGACCAACGTTTGAATCCCAATAGGGACGAATATTCTGGAGGTCGGTTTTTGAATGTACAAAAGTTGTGCTCCGAATTTATCTGGTAGGCGAACCGGGAGAAAACCGTCTACCTAATCTAAAAAAAAAAAGGTTGTGAGACCATGTGAGGTCTACCCCATGCATGCATTAATTCCAAATAATATTGCATTTAAATTTTAATATTAATATCAAAGTTTAAAATATTGAGCCGTATCGAGGTTTCAGTCCTGGACCGCAACGATACAGTTTCAGTATCATATCGTGTCGTGCCGGAATAGATATTTTTAAAATATAAAATATATTAATTAAAAATAAAAAATTTAATCTAAATATTTAAAAATAAAATATTTTAAAAAATAATAAGATAATTTTAAGAGATTTTAATTAAGACTATTTAAATTATCTCAACTATAATTAGGAGTTGATTATTAAAATTACTATTTAAAACCTAAGTTTTAAAAAAATTGCACGACCACGATGGGGCACGCGCGGCTTGCACGCCGAGTGAAGTTTATGGCTTAATCAATGGTGTCATGTTGAGAACGTCATTAACCTTGTTATTGCCTATAGCCACGTGGGTAACTATTTTCACGTTGGTGCCCACAACACCTCTTTCATTCTTGATAACTCTTTTTGCATTGATGCCTGCAACATTTCCTTTGCTAAAGAGTGAGCAAGCTTGGGGTTCAACTTGATAAAAGCTTGTTCAATATACACAAGGTCAATTAAATAAACAAGCTTAAACAACTCGTTAAACTAAATAAACAAGTTTGAACGCATGTATTGAGCTCGTTAATATTCATGAACAAGGATTGTGAATCGTTCGTGAACAATGTTCATCAATTAAATTCGTGAACAATGTTCGCGAACTACGTTCATAAACAATGTTCATCAATAAAGTTCTTATCAATATGGTAAATAAACAAACAAACTCTCAAAATCAAGCTCATTAACCAACTAAACAAGTTTTAAAATATAAAAGTTTCAAACAATCAAAGCTCGATAACATCTAAATGAACCAAGCACAAGTCAAGCTTGAATCAAACTCAATCTCGTTAAAAAGAAACCATATCAAGCTTGAACACGTTTCAACATCTTGGTTCATTTTAGGCCGGGCTTGACTTGGCTCGATTATCTTATCAAATAAGCTTGAACAACATAAAACTTGGCTCATTTACAACCCTACATCCAACGATTGCATACATACTTGGCCAACATAATTACTGTTGCTTCATCCTTCAAGGATGCCAATGTTGCAGAAGATTTGCCTCTTCGATCATCTTCAAGTCTTGGAAAAGCAAATAATCACCATGTCCGGTAACAAACTAGACTCCTTGAATTTTTCCTTTTTTAAAATTATTTGATAAGTTTCTTGAACATAAGGACAAGTTGCTTGGGCAAGTCCAAGAATACTAAGCATGGATTTCTACAGGGTAGTCTTACCTTCATTTTCTACTAACGACACATGATACAATAGTAAAATAACTGATTAGTGTGATGTTCTGATGATTCTATGATTGTATGTGCTTACACAATACGTTATGCTAGCATGAATCATAGAAAGTGAATACTATGCCATTCTGGTAATGAGCCAAGTAAGAGAGCTCATCAAGTGGCTAGGGAGAAAAGTAAATTGAAAACCAACTCAGTTGGGGGAGGGGGCCACGGTGGGTGGTGGGGATAGTCCAATCCAATACACAAAGTGGACTTTAATTTCTAACCAAAAAGACTTAATTTTGTTGAATTTGTATTTATAGAAACAACATTGGTTAGAAATTGAGGAAGAATTATGAATTACTAGAACACTGATTGATAAAGACTAGTCATACCACTGTCTTTCTTTTATTGTCATTAGATTCTAGTGGTAAATTTATTATAGATGTTTATGAATATTTTATATTTTGTTGTACTGTTCCGAACATGAGAAAGAAGAATTCCTTTCATATCCCACTCCACCCCATTTCCTATATGGGATAAGAATGAGGAGTCTGAAAACTTTGAGCCATGTTCTTACCATTCGTAGGTAAAATACTATCTTATCGTATAGACAATTTTATTAACTTTGACCTATATGGCTTAGACAATTTTATTAACTATATATGTTTTTATAACAATTGAAGCATACAATATTCTAATTTATTATGGAAAGAAAAACAAATCTAGACCTCTACATTTTAGACAATATACATTTCCGGTTCATTGTCAATGTTAATCTAAGTGTTTGCTGGATACAATTTTACAAACTACGATAGCTATATAATGCTCACACATCGCTAGGGTAAATATTTAGTATATATAAGATGATTTTAGATAAAGATTGCAGGTAGACACAATTAAGTTTCAAATTTATTTCTTAACATAATCAAGAACCTAATAAAAAACATCTTTGGGTTAAAAACATAGTGATGTTGCAATGTCATTATGGC
The DNA here is from genome assembly GCF_044706935.1 of Curcuma longa. NCBI lineage: Eukaryota > Viridiplantae > Streptophyta > Magnoliopsida > Zingiberales > Zingiberaceae > Curcuma > Curcuma longa. Next base: position 16,705 of record NW_027433400.1, read on the forward strand.
TTGCAGAGCAATACCTAAACAAAAGCCAGCAATATGCTCACCGGAATACCTCCAGCAAAAGCTCCCAAATAATAGATAAGCTGCTTGGTGAATTGTTCTTGATCCTTACCTAGAAAAGAAATGGCAAAATAACTGCAGTTATTATGAAGAGAAACTTATTCCTTCATTGTGAAAACAATGTAAAATAGATTATAAATAAATAAAAATAAAAAATAATTATTAAAAAAACTCACTAGCAAGTGCATTGTAGAAATCACGTCCAAGAAAGTTGAATCCAACACTAATCCCAGTTGTTCCCAAGGTTAGGGCAAATAAAGCAGCCAGCCTAAGCCTAGCCTGGACTTTGTCCTCAGATGACCAGTAAGGTGCAGCAATCTTCCAGAATCTCTTTAGAATCACTTTAAGATCTGAACCCACACTCTCATCCTTAAGAAGTGGAATAGTTAATAGTTATCTAAAAGATACTACGGAGTTCCACAAATAAAAAACAGATTTAAGAAGCATAAAATTGCAGTTTCAACTAAAAAAGTATGAGAGGCTTAACAAAGAATAATGGCTTCTTCATAACAATATAACACTTCTAGATTGTTAACCACAATGAAAATGATCTTGAGTGTTAATTGTATCAAAGGAACAAACCAACTAGACTTCCTTCAAAAACATATTTCTACCAAACAGTTCTAAATAGTAAATTCATCATAAAGAAAATTAGAACAATGTTTATGTTGCTGGAAATGCCAAAGTCCATTATCAGGTATATATATGTTCCAGTGGGTCTAACTTCCAATTAAGGTGATATTTAGAAAATGAATCATTTTCAATAGAAGTTAGTGATCAGTAAAAAGAGGAAAATGAATTATTCTGGGAGTTAAGGAAATTCTCAATTTAATAAAATGTGATGTTAAAGAAAATTCTGGAATCCTAGCTTATAGTATGGTGGCCATAAGTACATTGAGATTGGAATCTCCATTGCTACTAGGATCATGAGAAGTCATAGTGAAGAACTTATGGACCTCAGTATTTATCAGAATTTGTGACAATCTAGAAACTTGAAAAAACAACATATGCTTTTCTTATCAGAACAGACCAAAACCTTCATAATTTGTCAGTAAGATAGTGTGAACTAGATTGTTAATGCCTCCGACTAAGGACCGATTGTTAACCATCATTGTGGAAATGGTGCACTAAGGTAAATAGACTTGAAATTAAGCACTAAATTTCTTGGGGATGATGAAGGTCAATTCACATTTTCCCATGGGAAACAAAACCAACAAACTTATTCTGAATGAGAGCAGATATTTAAAACAAAGGCCACAGACATTGAAAATGACAGGATATGGTTGAAGGCATTTTGTGATGCAGCTTCCAAAGGCTAGAAACATTTACACATGCATAACAAAATCTGAGTAAGCATTTATCAAGGAATGAACTAAGAGGCTCACATGTGTAATGTAGAGTTCATTGAACAGTCTAGTCCCAATCATAATAATGAAGGCAATTGATACACATCACCACAAAGTAAATGATCATATGGCAAAACCGAATTCATAGAAATATGTTTCAGGGTTTAGTTCCAATCATAAATAATATGAGGCAATGATTACACATCACTACAAAGTCGACACGTCCTAATTAAGGCACTGCAAAATATACCAAGTTTGAAGTGACATTGGAGTACAAAAATTTAAGATAGACTAACTGATGTCCTTTCTTTCTTACTGTCTTTTCCTGTGTCATTCAGATTATTTCTTGTAATATGTATCTCTTTCATAAATAGTTCATACTAAAATTAGGAAATATCATCAACTATGCTGAGCAGACCACTTGAATGTGTGAAAATGAAAGAAAAAAAGATAGATTCATCCAGATAGAGGATGAAATGCTTTCTCATGTAATCTGAAAAGAATATGTGAAAGAGATAACAGTGAAATAGAGTTTTCAAAATTCAAAAAGTTAAGGAACACCCATAATGAAGCCCAAGTTCATGGAGTCCACATAAAGACACCGTACGAATAGAGAAATATGATTTAGTTTGGGTGTCTAAAAATCCTAATTGTAATGATGACAATTTATTGACAAAAAGATGAAGGCATAGACAAGCATATAACGCTCAAAAAATAGGAATGTAGGTTATCTGTATTGTATTTTTCACATTAGGGATGGAGAAATATGGTTTAGTTTGGGTGCCTGAAAACCCCAATTGTAATGATGGCAATTTATTGACAAAAGATGAAGGCATAGACACACATATAATGCTCAAAAATTAGGAATGTAGGTTATTTGTATTGTATTTTTCACATTGAAAATGTTGTCCTAACTAACCATGAGCAACAAAAAAGATTGAAGGATCTGATAGTGCTTCCCATGATAACCATAAGAAATTATAAAAAATCAATTGTAACTTCAATTGCATAAGTGGTACCCGACAATGAATATGAAGTGGCTGCTTGCAGATTATCAAAACAATCACTACCCAATTAGATATCTGTGTATTTACTTAGGTCAAAACTGTTAGTTACACTTTATTTCCTCTTAAGAGATGATAAGCAATATATGAGAAACTATATGACTTGTAAAAGTAAAAATGAGGTGCTCTACTATTATGACTTCGAAAGAAAAAACAAAAAAGAAAAGGAAAATGAAAGAAATAAAATGAAGAAAATACAGCTCTCAGTGTACATCGTGATGTAAGGACATTACTAGTGATTAAAATACGTTAAAGTAACATGAACATGAAATTCAAAATGTCAGTACATCATAGACAGAATTTGTCAGATTCGGTTCTAACTAGTAAGGTAGGACTAGGGATGACGTACAATCGCATATGAATGCAAGCAGGTTCTCTTGTAGCAATGAGACACTAGCTAAAGAAAATCATTTTATGAAAATTAATGCAGGAATGCAATACAAGGCTAACATGTTTGAAATAAAATATTTTTTTCAAGTAACATAATTTATTTTAACTAAAAGCAAACTTTCCTGAACATCCTTTTTTTTAATCAGGAATTTTGCTTTTCTTGAATGTTCAACATGTGCTAAAATAAAAATTTCTCTTCGGGCGGAATACATTACGCCAGCTAATTTATTCTCTTGATCTGGGTGTTGCAGTTTAAGTCATCTCAAAATTTAGCTTATAATTATTAGGGCAAATCCTGATAACCTTTGTTACTGCTAGGTTCCTAACTCTGTCAAAAGGAGCTCCATGACCACCGTGAGAGACAATGCTCTACTGCTATAAGGAAGAATAGTGAACCTACTTGAGTGATAAGGATGGCAGTCTACCCGAATTCATATGTTAAAACTGAAACCACAAACTCTGTCCAAGGAGATTCGATCGACATGAGCTGGCATCAAATCTCACCTTCTTTTGAGCTGTGTCGGAGGTCTCCACCACGGCCGAGGGCCTCGAAGCCCTTCGACGGCGGAGCGTCATCGGCAGTGCCGGCGAGAACCGGTAGCTGGAGAAGCGAGTAGAGAGGCGAGGGGAATGGGAGCCGGCGGAGAGTCCGTAACGGCGGGATGGGGCTTCCAGCGCCACTAGTAATAACGGAGCAGCGGTAGCAGGGGCGACAATAATAGAAAGAGCCATTATATTTCCTTTCCTTTCCTTTCCTCTCTCCTCTCTCTCTCTCTCTCTCTCTCTTCTGTTTTCGCTCCTCCCTGCCCTTTCTATTGTGAATACGCGATTTGACGGATGAAACAGGAGCAAGTTCTCTTGTGGCTCACGGAAAAGTTGGTAACCACAAGAGCCCTATCCGGCGGTGTTTACTCTCCTTGGTAAACACGTTAACCGTCTTTGTTTCGCTGGCCACTCACCGTCGAAGGGTCAGCACGTTTTGGATGACGTGGCTGCCAGCCTGGCAATCGAATTCAAAATTTTGAAAGCAAATGGAACGGTTGTCTCTCGCGGGCCTGTGGCTATAAAGGGGGCGGAGAAGAGAGCGAGATCCGTGCTGTTCGTTTGCTTGCTCGCTTGGAAGTAGATGAGGTCTGAGGTGAGGAAGGAGTCGATGGGAGGACAACAGAGTAGAGGAGGGCAAACGACGCAGCAGCTAAAAGAGACGAGAGGAGGCGGAGAGATCCAGCGATCGAGTAAGCGCCATCGAATCTCCAGGGCATCGCCTCGCTCCACGTTCCTCGCTCGCCATTCCTGCTTCAGCTGGTACTCTTCGAATTCCTTCTCGTTCTCACCCACTTTTACAGATTGCAATCTGATCCGAGATTTGAATGGTGATGCATATGATCTAATGTGATTATTTTCAGATGAACATATCTTTGTATCGATAATCTAAGCGTTTCCTGGTTCAAAAAGTTCACTGAACTGAATAAGAGTTTTCAAAATCAAAACAGAGTTGTTTGAAATCGATAATTTCTATTCTGAATATTTTGAGTTAGGCCGCTTTATGTCGTTTTTTTCCCCTCTCTTTCTCGGGTAATATTTGACTGCTTCTAGAACAAAATTTAGGGTTGATCTTTCTCTGTTATTGTAATGCGGATTTGATAAGTTACTCACACCAGAAGGTAGTAAGCAGATCAATCCACGTCTGTATGCCTGGTTCTAACTGAATCCAGAGATCGGGAACGATCTCTCATATCTGTGTCAAAAGACAAATCCAATTCGTGAAATTTTTCAATGTTTGGACGCAAACATTTCTTTACTCTTTTGGTCTCCCCTCTCTTAGTCGTGAGATCGAAGTTGCGATTTCAGCATTTTCAATTTGGATTAAACCTAACCAAACAAAAAGGTACGAGGCGGACGTCTGGACGGAGGTAGCCAAGTATCTGGACGGTAGTGATTTGGTCCGGCTGGGTCTGGCCAACCGCTGGTTCCACCGTCTGATCAACGAGGAGAGCATCTGGAAGTATGCCTATCTACGGGACCTCCACGTCCCTCCGCCTCTCCGTGTGGCATTCCCGTGGAAGCAGCTCTACGCCTCCGCCTTCGGTATTAATCTCCAGCCTTTTTCTAATGCGCAACCTCCGTCTTGCATCCTCCAGCCTAACCCACACCTTCACCCTTCAGATGGCAGCCACTCTTATTCCTTCCGGCACAAGGAGAAGCACATCGGTGAGAATGCTCGTGCTAGTACTGCCCTATGCTTTGTTCAGTTTGCTGTTAATTGATTCCCTTGTTGAACCGTTAGATCGGATGAGAATAGGGGCTTTCTTCTTAGACTCGCCCGTCGTTCTGCTATCGGAGACTCTGACTCTGCCTAAGAGACTCCCGCGGCCCCAGGACGACCGTGCGAAGACGATTCAGTGCACGGGCACGTGTCTGTTGACTGACGCCCGGACCGGAATCTGGATCGCCGGTAAGCCAATCCCCCACCGTGATCTCGACTTGCTTCTTTTATCATTCTTCTCCAACTTGAGCAATGGAGGTTTCAGATCTGCAACTGGTTCGGTGCCCTGTGTGCAACCTGAACACATGCGAAGGTACACCTGGCGGTCCTCCCCTTAGAAAGCAAGTTTGAGGGTTCACGGAAGAGATGAGAATGCATCTACTGCGCAGGGACGATGCAGGTACTAGACGCGAGACACGCGGAGCTGTTCCTGGAGCAGGGGTACAAGGACGGCCGCTGGGACTTCGAGGACATTGGTTCCCGCCGGATCGAGAAGTCCGCCGGCGCTGCCACTGGGGCAATCTTCGACGTCAAGCACCTCCTCGGGCCTTCTACCGTCGGTAACACCCCTCCGCCACATCACACTCATTGTTGATGCTTTCTTCCTGGTGTATCATGAAGTCGACGAGACGCTGGCGGTGCTTTTTCCAAATCAGGAGTGATGGATGCGAAGGCATGGGTGGGGCAGCAGGATGACTGGCAGCCGAAGGCGAGGCTGTCGATCCACGCCGTGGCCGTCAACACCAACCTGCAGGCAAACGAGGGTGAGAACGCAGGAACTTTTTGTCTACTTGACAACGTCGAATCCTGAATAGTTGCAATGGTGCAGGTCTTCAAGTGAGATTCCAGACGATGACGAGCACGGGGGCGGACCACAAGGTGGTTTCGATTAGAATCTCGCAACAACTCATTTAATTACTTTTACCAGGTTAGAGATCTACATATTCAGTGATATTCTAGATATTATACCACACAAATGCACAATCACATCGTATAGCATTTTTTTAAAAAGAAAAAGAAAATTGCTTAACCTTCAATCTTGTAGCGATAAGCGAGGACTGTCATGAACTTGACCAGTGTATGGTTTGGAATAGAATAAATTCCGTTTTTGTTATCCATATAGAATAACTTCTGAAGCATTGTGCGACATATGTGACTGTCATGAACTTGAATATAAAGATCATATAGTGACGAGATAGCTAAAAGAGGTCTAAACGCCACGGGATTAGAAGTTGATACACGGATGATGAAAGAAGAAAATCTGTATGAAGGAGTCCCTTACTTGGATTATGTAGAAAAGTCCTTTCATCAAAGGTTTTAGATTGTCTCTTGATGAACATAGCTTAAAAGGAACAATTCATAAACTCTATCAAAATCAATGTCAATTCAATCAAAGATTGAAAAAGTTAAGAAGATACTTTAGGGAGCGGAGCTAGCATAAAACTAAATAGAATTGATAGCACAAAAATGAACACAGCATGCGTTTAAATCATACAAGCACAAATACTCAACAAGCTGCACAATATAGGCACAGACAGACAATTATGATATTATATATGTATTTGTTTGTTTTTTTTTTTAGAAAAAAGTGAAATTTATTGATGGATCAAATAGCTAGGGAACGAACTTGTTAGAACTGGAGGTCTTTCCCGAGATTCGAGAACCACTGGGCCCAGCTACTTTCGATCTCATCTTCTGCCCTGGCGTCCCTGCCGGCCGGAACTGACGAGATCATGTCGTTGCCGTAGGAGATGACTATCCCTTTGTGGCTGCTGGCGTCATCACCGCCGCCCTGTTGGCCGAGGCGTACGCTCACGATCTTGCTGCCGCTGTGGACGACGGTGCCGCCGGCAGAGATGTCGTAGACGCGGAAGCCGTCGGCGGGGACGACTTCCTCGCGTAGGGCAGCATCGGCCCGTTTGCGGTCGGCGTGGCCGAGTTGGGAGAAGGGGACGGCGAGGCGGGCGGCGGCGGAGAGGATGAGGAGGGCGGAGACGACGGAGAGGGAGACGGCGATCTTGGCCGCGACCATGGCTCGATCGATCCGATCGGAAAAAAGAGGAGGCGGTGAGGTTGGTCAACGGTAGGTGGTGGGAGAGAGAGGAGTCTTTGGGGGTTTGGGGGACCAAAATTATAAAGACAATGGGAAGTTGGTCAATGGCGGTCGGGAACGGCCAACCAATTCCGAGTGTATTGTACGAAGTAGAGATAATTTTAAAAAATTAAATAGAATATATGAATTAATTAAAATTTAAATTCAAAGTTTACCTGATGCAAACATGCACTGCTGTATTTAAAAAATTAGGGGCGCTTGGTATATATTCGATAATGGAATGGTAATGATTTTGATTGAGGGGTTAATGGCAATGAAAATAATTATCGAATTTTTAGTGCTCGGTATTGATACTGGAATGGGTATTATTCCCATTAATATTGTTTGATTTGGTTTAAATTATGGAATGAGAATCAATTAAAATTTCCATTTTATCTTTATATGTAAAAGACAAAAGTAATCTTATAGAGTCATAGATAAAATCATTTTATTTTTAAAAAAATATAATATGATGAATATTATATACTACAAAGCGGCCGACAAATATATTCCCGGTCCATCGTCTTTTACTCCCCGAAGAAAAATTATGGTTTCTTTCACTTTTATTCTCCTTAGTGCTCATCGTGTTTACTAACCAGTGTGCTCCTTTATTAGATTCTCTCATTTGTTTAGTTCAATCCTTTGCCAAATTCTCTGTTAATCTTACCATACTGCACTCCCTGCTGCGATATACAAAAATTACCTTCATGAGCTGCAATTTTCGTGTTCAGTAGATCAACATAAAGATTAGGGTGATAGTTGTCTTTGGGAAAGAACATCAGTTTCCTTTTACCCAAATTTCGTTTAGTTTTCTTCAATCTTCATCCGTTTCAGATCGATTGGGAGAGAGTATGCATTTGGTAGAAAAGTTTAATTAACTCGCTCCACTTGAAAATGACAATCAAGTTCATTAGATTCCGGGAAGTAGCTAGTGCGTAGTAATTATTTAGGCCGAAGCATGCGGCACAGCAGCATGCGGCGGCGGCGGCGGCGGAGTAAAACAAGAAAGAAGAAGAGGAACTCAGTGCTGAAGAGAATGATGTCGAACTTCACTATTATCGACTTGTTATCATAATCTTCAATCGAAAGGAGAGGAGGGAAGCCCTTCTATATGGAATAACTTCTCTGTTATTATCACGAGGACGCATAATTGCAAATTGCAATGGGACATATAGAATAGTATGCTTCTTCTTCCTTCTTTTCTTTTTTTTTTTCCGTACCAAGTTTGGCATTTTGGAACAATTTGGCCATGTCGTCTCGAGTCACTTTGACCCCACAACTAGATGTGTATATAGCTTGATCCACGGACTCGAATCGTAGTCATCGACCTCTCTGAGGCAGAAGCTCGAACACTTGGTGGGTATTAATACGCGCGGTTCTGGATATGGAGGCGAAAAGCTTCAGCGACGGCGGCGCGGCCGCTCCTCACTTGGCGCTGCTTCCCACGCCGGGCGCCGGACATCTTATTCCTTTTACGGAGCTTGCCAAGATCCTCGTCGCCCGCCACGGCTTCTCCGTCACCATCATCACCTTGGCTGCCTCCGCCTCCAAGGCACAGGACGCCGTCCTCTCCTCCCTCCCTCCGGCCATCGCCTCCCTCGCCCTCCCAGCCGTCCCGCTCGACGACCTCCCCGCCGACGCCCACATCGTGACCATCATGTGCGTCGCCGCCTCCCGCTCGGGCCACTTCCTCCGCACCGAGTTGTCCCGCCTCCAGGCCTCCTCCAACCTCGTCGCCCTCGTCTGCGACATCTTCGCTACCGACGCCTTTGCTATCGCCCGCGGCCTCGGCGTCCCGCCTTACATGTTCTTCCCTTCCAATCTCCTCACTCTCTCGATCTTACTCCACCTCCCCGAGCTCGACGCCTCCGTCGCCTGCGAGTACCGGGATCTCCCGGAGCCGCTCCGCCTCCCTGGTTGCGTACCGGTCCCTGGACCGGAGTTGCTCGAACCGATTCAGGATCGGTCCAGCGAGGCCTACCGGTGGATGCTCCACCACGGGCGCCAATACCGGGACGCCGAGGGAATCATCGTGAACACGTTCGAGGCGTTGGAGCCGGGCGCCGCCAAGGTCCTGAGGCAGAACGAGCCGGGCCGGCCGCCAGTCTATCTCGTCGGGCCGCTGACGCGGCTCCTGTCGGCGGAGGGCGAAAAGGACGCCGACTGCTTGCGGTGGTTGGATCGGCAGCCGGCCGGGTCAGTGCTGTTCGTGTCCTTTGGCAGCGCCGGGACCCTGTCGACGGTGCAGATGACGGAGCTAGCTCTGGGTCTGGAGATGAGCAGGGAGCGGTTCCTGTGGGTGGTCCGGAGCCCCAACGACGACGGCGACGTGAGCGAGTCCTACTTCACGGCCCAGAGCAAGGCGGATCCCTTCCGCTTCCTGCCCGCCGGGTTCGTGGAGCGGACCAACGAGGTGGGCCTGCTGGTCCCGTCGTGGGCTCCTCAAGTGGCGGTGCTGGGCCACTCCGCCACCGGCGGCTTCCTGAGCCACTGCGGTTGGAACTCGACGTTGGAGAGCGTCATGTCGGGAGTAGCCATACTGGCGTGGCCGCTCTTCGCGGAGCAGCGGCAGAACGCGGTGATGCTGGCGGAAGGGGCGAGGATCGCGCTGCGGCCGCGGGCGGCGGAAGGTGGGCTGGTGTCGCGCGAAGAAGTGGCACGGGTTGTGAAAGAACTGATGAACGGGGAGGAAGGGAAGGCTGCGCGGCGGCGGGTGTCGGAGCTGCAGGAGGCGGCGTTGAGGGGCCATGGGGACGGCGGCGCAGCCTTCCAGGCGCTGGATGAGGTGGCGAGCAGGTGGAAGTCCGCCAATTAAATCAAACAATTAATACATAATAATAAAATCAAAGAAACTAAAAGGAGAAGAAATAGAAAGGAAAAAAAAAATATCTCCTTATTATATTTATTTATAAGGATTATAGTTATACAATATAATAAAAACAGTTGTAAAATATAATCAAAAGTAAATTATGCTATGAACAAAAATTATAGTTACTAAATTACAGCATAGAATATGAATTACTTATAAATAATTATTTATTAGAATCGATAAGCTGTTTTTATTGACTTTTATTATGTGTAATGTCTGTATTTTGCTAATATATTTATTGACTTTTACATAGTAGTTCCTATTGCTATGATGATGAGGCCATTGAGGGTAAAAAAAAAAAACCAAGTGCAAATTGAGAATAGAATTTTAATGAGACTAAAGAGTATTGCACATATAAAAAATTTGACAAAAAGAATGAAAATGTATTTCTAAATATGTGTGTGTGTGTGTTTTAAATATATATATTTAACTTTAATATTTATATATTTTTATTTATATATATATATTTAAATATTTGAGTTGGATTCCACACATAAGCTATGCTTGGGTCATACCTAGGTCGTGTCTAACACAATTCAAATACGATCGGTTGAATGAAAACAACTAAAGTATGGATAGATGTCACTTTGACCACTAGTGCAAAAACCTCATAGTTGGCTTATCTAAAGAACTTATGGAATCAACTGAACCAGAGTCAACTCGGACACTTACTTAAATATAAAGCACTCACATAATCTCATATCAGGAAATTGAATCAAATTAGGACAAAAATCAAATGGGCGTTCAAAATCGTCATATAGATGTCTCATTTCTATTAAGTCAAATGAGCGCGCTCCAAAATGATTTTATTTTTAAAATACTCTTGATCCAACGTTGTTGCAGTATCTATCGATAATTGCTATAACATGTAGAAACTACCGAGTAACTGCTACACCATATTTAGAGTGAATTTAGGATTTGAGATTTAAGATTTATATTGTGTAGAAGATATACAATAACTATTACTATGTATATAAAATATCTAATAGCTGTTACAATATGCTTAGAGTGAGTTTAGGATTTACATCATGTAGTAGCTACCCAATAGCTGCTATAATGTGTTTAGGATGAATTTAAGATTTAAAATTTAAAATCTTTGAATAATATTATATTAAAATATTATTTATCAATTGGATTAAAAATATTTAAACTTCATCAAAATTATTTTAAAATAGTTGTAAAAGCTATTATATAGCTATTACAACCCTAAATTTTAAATTTTAAACTCACCATAAATATATTGTAACAGTTATTAGATAACTTCTATACATTTTAACAATTATTTAGTAGTTTCTATACCGTGTAAACTATAAATTATAAACTCACTTTATATACATTATAGTTGTTATTGAGTAGTTTTTATATATTGTAGTAGTTTTTTAATAATTTATATATATTATAATAATTATTAATGGAGTGTCTATTTGAAATTTTTTTTTAGAATGATGTTTATTTGATGTTTCCTTTTAATTTGAGATGTCCTTTCAATTTTTGCCTATCAAATAAAAAAAAAAAACTGAAGTAGGTTCCGGGCCCATGGGCTAAACTGACAAATGAGCGGGTCACTAGCAGAGTGGGGCCCAACCGGATGCGGCGGCTCGTTATTTGTCGGATGCCTTTTGTCGTTTTCTCATCTATTAAAACAAATTGAGGCAAAAAAAATGGTTAACATTAGAAATCGATATATATATATTCATGAGGGGTAAAACCGGCTAATGAAATAAGTAATTTTATCTTTTTTATAAATCAAAAAATAAATAATTTTCCTTCCTACAACGCAACGGCGACACCTGGAATTGGACAAGCGCGCCAGTGAAAACTAAAAAGCACCCAAACAGGTACCCATGCGCCCACCCCCAAGGCTCTCTCTCTCTCTCTGCTCCTGCTTCGCTTTATCTTCTTCTTCACCCACTCTGTTCCCCTGTTCGCTTGAATTCTGTGCTCCTGCCGCCTCCACATCCTCCTCCTCCTCCTCCTCCCCTCCCCCCTGACAACCAGCTAATCCTGCTCTCTCTGTGTCTCTACCACCGCCACAGGTCTCGTTCTTCCCTCTTGAGGTAATCAATCGACCCCATGTGCTTCTGCTTCCTCCTCCATTCCTCCTCTGCTCTGGTTTTTCTGTTCCTTAACTTTTCAGCTAATTTTTTGTCGCTTCTCTTTATTTGCAAAGCGGATGTCGGATTTGTGCTTCGAGCCATACCTTTGCCGGAAATATTCTGGCTCCTTTCTTATGATTTGCTTTTGCTTCTCCTTTTTTGTCATGCATGCTCTTTTGCCTCGCTTTGTTTTCTGTTGACACTTTACGTTTGATTCGCATGGCTGTGTTTGTTGATGTTCTGGATGGTTTGAGTTTGATTTGCAGAAGGAATTGAGCAAGAATTTGAAGGTAGGAGAAGCTAAGAAATGGACGCAGCGCTGCCGTCGATGGTGCCTGTTAAGCGCACGGAACACGTCGAGGTAACCACCATGGCCTTCCCGTCGCGCTGCAGGCACCGGCAATGCGAGGCCGCTGGGCCGCGCACCATCAGAATCTACTGCGACGACTGCGAGGCCACTGATTCCGACGACGAGGCCGAGGGCCGACGCGTCCGCCGATATGTCCAGGAGATTCGTTTCGAGCACCACCGCGAGGCCGCCGGAAAGAGGAAGAAGGCGGTGGATTCGCCTGGTTCCGTGGCCGCTGGCGGCGACGACCATGGCAGCACGCGCAAGTTCCGGGGCGTCCGGCGAAGGCCGTGGGGCAGGTACGCGGCCGAGATCCGCGACCCGCGGCGGCGCGTGCGTGTGTGGCTCGGCACGTTCGACACCGCCGAGGAGGCGGCGAAGGTGTACGACTCGGCCGCCATACGACTCCGCGGCCCTGGCGCCGCCACCAACTTCTCGCAGAAGGCGACCGCCGTCCCCGCGCTGCTGCCTTCCCATCCTCCGCCCCTGCCTCCAAAGAAGCGTCTCTCCACCAGCAACCTCACCTCCATGTCCGGAGGCGGCTACGACTCTGGGGAGGAGCCCGCAGACCTCTCCTCCCCCAGATCCGTCCTCCGCGGCGTCACTCCCCCCACCGCGGCATCCATGGATAACGCCGATGCCTTCTCGCCGTGGCAGTTCAGTGGCTTTTTGCCCACGGAGGAGGCTACGCTACACGACGATTTCCTCGGCTTCGCCGCGGCGGAGCCGAGCCATATCGACGACGACTCGGCTCGTATACACTTCGCATCTGAAGAGCTGAGCCACGTTTTCCTCGGCTCTGGGTTGGAGCTCCGCTCGCCTACGTGGCAGGGTGGGGACGACTGTTTTGAGGACATCGGCGATTTGTTCCCGATCGAACCGCTCAATGCCGTTTGAGGCCGTTATCCGGGCACCGATTTGTCGGCCGATTTTGTAGCGACGGGAAAAAAAAACAAAATGAGGCATTTTTTTTTTCTTCTATCGATTTTGTATTATGTTTTTTTTTTTAATTAGTGCTTCCTTGGAAAATATCCTTCAGAATATGTGCGGAACGCTTGATCAAGTGATAGGAATTCAAAACTTTTGAAACTTTACGAAGAATATTAGATTATCTTAATATATTATACCTCAATTAATCTCAATAATTCACCTTAATGGATTTATTTATATTTTTTCAATATGTACAATAATAATTAAATAAATAAATTTAAATAAATTCTGAAACTGGATGGACTTGATAGAATGTATTAATATTTGGGAATAACGATTGTAAACTATAAACAATAGAATTCTTATTAAATTTCAAAATTAATAAATAAATTTAATAGTTTCTGCCATTATTAATCCAATTTTAAGAACGAAAACCGAACGTTATGTAAATCAATGCCGTCCCAAATTAGACACCAGCAAATCGGACAAACAGCCGGTATTGGCCGAATCCCACGAACAACGGCGAACGTTATGTATTTGTGTGTGTGCGTGTGTATATATATAGTGTGTGCATGCATCCAAATGCCAAGCAGCTTGTCTTATATATCGAACGCATTGAACTGAGTTTTATCACTCACAGCAGCTATTATTATTGTTAATGATAATAGGTCCATTATATTAAAGATGAAACTGTGTTAATTATATGAAGCATCACTTTGATTTTGAGATATTAAGAACACTGGGATGGCGATAAATTAAGGATCAAGTCAATAAATAAAATAAAATCAGAAATAATTCTAACATTTATGGGATCAAAAATACAAAAGTTATTTAAATCACCTCAAGCAGAACACAAATCCACCATTTTTATCCTCGATATAATAAAGACCTTGTCACAACTTACCATTTTTAAAGTTGGTACCAAAGTGTGTTATAGCTTGCCCTTATCACAACAATAATAAAGGCTAATCTAAATTAGTCAGTATATCAATTTGATATAAAAAATATCTTTAGAAACTTTATATGAATCAATCTCCAAGATTCGAAAAAAATTTGACAATCAAACTGTATACAAACTCAACAAATTTCTCTATAATTTAAAATAATCATATCGTGCTTGATTCAATCAATTCTCTAAAGTAATTAAGAACTTTTGATATATTGAAGAATAAATAGATCACACATTATTTGTGAAATATTTTACTAAAAAAAATATCATCATTCTTATAGTGTATATTGATGTTATCATCATCTTGCCAAGAGGACACGAATTCAAATCTTGATGAAATTGAACAATACCCTTCCTCCGTTGTGATCAACTGTAATTTCTTGATTTACCTTCTCACAGATGATCGTGAAACCGACCGTGTAGAATTGCTAAGGTGACGAATTCCACCTTTTGCAAAAGATGATATCATCATCAGAATGATAATAAGGAATTAGAAGAAATCAAGAAAATAATAGCACGAGACTTTAAAGTCAAAGATTTTGAAACATTGAAATATTTTTGAGAATGAAGATTGCTTAAAACAAAAAAGATATTTCAATCTCTTAAAGAAAATACACTTTAGATCTGTTAAAAGAAATTGACATATTGAAATGCAAGCCAAGTAACACGCCAATTGAATTAAGAAATGAGAGAAAAATATTTGAAAGAAACTCGATTGACAAAGATAATATCAACGTCTTATTAGAAAACTTATATATCTCTTACATACACGCCTAGATATTATCTTTGCAGTTAATCTAGTAAGTCAATATATGCACTCACCATGATAAAGTCATTTAAATATAGTATATAAAATTTTGATAAAGTCATTTAAATATAGTATATAAAATTTTGAGATATTTGAAACACTCCTGGAATAGATATTCTTTGCAAAAATTGAGAATAGAAAAGTATGTGCATATACTAATACAATTGAACAGGATCAATTGATGTAGGAAATCAACTTCTGAATATTACACGATAGTACAGGGGAATTTAGTGGCATAGCGGAATACAAATTTATATCTCATGAAATTTGTGAACTCATTTGGATCAAAAGAGTGATGAAAGATTTAAAAATTTAAATTGAAAATATTATACTTCTTTATTGTGATAATAAATTAACTATCAATATAATTTACAATCCAATTCATCATGAACGAACAAAATATATAGAGATTGATCATCACTTCATTAAAGAAAAAGTGGATAAAGATATTATCAGTATTAAATATATTCCTACTTCTCATCAACTAGTCAATATTTTTACAAAACAATTATCTAAACAAGCTCACAAATTTCTTAAATGCAAACTTGATCTCATCAATATCTATAGCCAAACCTAAAAGGGAGTGTAAAAAATAATCAAAATTTACCTTTACAGGGAGTCAATCAAATTATGAGAAATATAAAAAATAATCAAATCATAAGTGAAAAAAAATATAATTAGATTGATTTGATTGAGAATAATTTATTTTTAATAAAATATTTTTTATTCCTTTCCTTATTCATTAAGTCTCATTATATAAAAGTATATCCTTAGTTCATGAATAAAATTATACGTGAGAATTTTTTAAATGTTTATCCAAATAATCATTTAGGTTTCTTTGAAAACTATAACTATTTGCATAAATACAAACTTTTTAAGAAATACAGTGCAAAATCACAGTGATTGAGAAATTGAAGATCAACTCAGCTTACCAATCTTCTCTCAGTGACTATGATAGGAACCCAGCATTGAGCATACAGCAACATCTACGAGCCTTTCTTTTGCAGGTTAATCCTGAAATTGTTGCACAAAGAGAGGAATAAAGTCTTGAATAGCAAATAGCTTGAGCTCACAAAAGACTATGTATGAACAGTGTGAATATCGGGAGTAAACCACTGATATATTAACAAAGTTAACCATAGGTTTTGAGTAAAAAAAAAGAGTTATAATTGTCAAACTACTCACATGACAATCTATTTCCTTTCAATTGAGGCCATAAGTTTGACTAGCAGGATGGACTTGATTAGGTGAGCCTACTATCATTCTGTTTACAAAGATGAATAATAATCTTGTTTGCGTTCTGTCTTTGAGATTGTTTAGTTTGTTTTGAAATGAAAAGAGTTCTGATGTCCATAAGAATTTGTTCAAGGAATTAATGAAACTTCAGGTCTACGGTTTTGTCTTCTGTTGCTTAAGCTAGTGTGTGTGACAGACAAAGTTCCATGTTTGATTACTGAATAATAGTTTCAGGATATGCACCACATCTTAAGGAAAAAAGAAGGTGGTTTTCCCTTAATTATGGGAGACACTTGCATGTGAAAATATGGGTGCTCTTTAGCAAACAAAACAAACAAAGCCATCAGTGGGATCATGCTTCACTATCGATCTTCCAGCAAGGTCATATGCATTTGTCCATTCTAAGCTTTCATAGTTGTAATAGGTGGATCCTACTGGCCAAGGAAAAGAACAGACTACCACATCACACCTACAAATATGTGACTCAACCAAAGCTCCAACTTCTCTCATTAACCAAATCTCCCTTTGTACAATGAATTAGATATATTTCATTAGCAATTTCTCTTTCCATTTGTTTCTACTGGTAAAAAGTCTGGTGTAGAACTACTGTTCCGTTTATTCTTAATCAATATTGAACAGTAGAAACATCACTTGAGCAGACTTTTAACTTTCAATTGCAATGAAACTTTCTTCAAAAATGGTAAAAGATTAAATAAATAAAGATTCATGAAACAAGAAGTCTTTGGCTCAAAAACTTACTGGCATCCATCTTATGGCATCAAATGTCTTTAAGCTCATTTGAAAAAAATAATGTTATATATTCATTTACATAAGTTTCAGCAAACCAAACAGAAAGCATCATATACCAATTTACTTTAATAGTTGAATTTTGCAGTTGTTTGGGTTGTAACATCAATTATCCAGTGGATATGCAGCTAGCCTGATAGATGCAATATAAACTATCACTATCATAATTAATAATCAATAATATCAACTTGTTATCTTGGAAGACAAACAAAAATGACCTTTGAAAAGGTCTCAAATGCATCCCGAATCAGTGTGAAAAAGGATTTGAAAACAATAATGTGCATCAGTGCTAAGATTAATGGTTGCTTTGACATGGCACCTAATCCTGTAAAAGACACATCTTGAAACTTAATTATGCTAATTGCTGTAGAGAATAACCCCAATGCAATCTATATTAGTGAACAATGCACACCTATCAAATTAACATTTGATCATTAAACAGTTGCAAGTATTAATAAGTGCTACAGGGTAGCTATGCAATAAAATAGAGCCAATTATCCTAATAAGCATTGATTATTACTGGAATTGCTAAGACCTATCAACAAATTTCAATAGGACAGTTCAGCTTGATCAAAAATGCTCCAAGAACAAATTAAGATTAAAAAACAAACAATTCTTGTTTCGAATAACTATTATCCTAGTGTAAATAAAACCACAAAGTTCAAATAATATGGCAGAGTTGTTCTACGTGTTAATCACCAGAACAGATTAAAGCCACCTAGTTGTAGAATAAGTGAATTGGATTGAAGTATCTGAAGCCTTGAACTCGATCATATTCTCAAAGAAAAGGGGCATGGATTTAGCAAATAATGATTAGTATAGCAGTAAAGAAGTAACAATAATTTTCCTTTTTTTTAGTTAAAAGAAGAAACATTAATTTGAAGCTGAGAGAGGAGAGCATACCATCTAAACAAGTATAAGCGACACAAGGGGAGAGTCCCATGGCTCACCCCCTGCCTTAAGCTCACCGGGCTGCACCCCACTCGGATCGGCAACTTTCCGGTGCTAGTACCGCCCATCCGAAGCCCCACCCTAGTTCTCAGATTCACCCCGAGCTTTATCTCCTTGCTCCTGAACCCCGCTTGGATCCTTCCGCCGGCAACCTCGTCCACCGCCACCGCTTTGGCCGCCATCTTGAAGCGCACCACCGTCCGATTTCTCCTACCCTGTTCGAACCCTGCGACCTCCGCCACCCCCACATCCACGTCGCCGTCATCATCCGCCACCCTCACCCGCGCCTCCCAGTCCCCGTACTCGAGCACAATCCTCCCGTTGGGGTTGGAAACGAGGATCCCGACTGAAGTGGAGACGTCGAGGAATGTGCCGTCGGACCGGGAGCCGACTCGGAGGCGGGTGGCGTTTAGCGACTCGAGACGGAAGGAGGGGAGCCGCGGCTGGAACCAGAGGTAGGCGAGCCCCGCGGCGACCGCGATGAGCGCGGCCAAGGCGAGAACGACTACGGAGGCCCAGCAGCAGAGGCGGCAGCAGCAGGAGCACCGAGAGCGGTGGCGGCGGGGGAGCGGCTTCCGGGCTGGCGGAAAGATGGCGGAAGCGGTCGCCGGCGGGGAGGCGCCTTCGGAACGGTCGGGTGCGGCGCTTTCCGGATCGCGATAACCGGGCGGCTTGTGGAGCACCGGCTTCAAGGTAGGCTTCGCTTTCCGCCATCTACTCAAATCTATATACCAATCCCTTTCTCCTCTTCCACCCAACAAATTTCTCAAACAAACAAACGAAAAATTAAAAGAATAATCAATAAAATCCGGAAGTAAGAGTACTCGGAATTGATATGGGGAACGGCGACGGCGACGGCGACGGCGACGGCGACGGCGACGGCGACGGCGACGGCGACGGCGACGCCGGAGAGAAGGGGACGACGACGAGGCCCTCTCAAGATGTTCGGCGAGGAGAGCAGGAAGGAGTGCCTCGAGATTCGTGAAGTCGCGTGATCGCAGAAATCGGACGGTGAAGAAGCTCGGCCATCAGCGGCGTTACGAGCGAGGGGAGATAGAGGGAGTGGAGTGTGGTGGTCGACAGCGCAGACGAGAGCGTGGGTCTTATAATCGCACGCGCAGCTCCGGAGAAATGGTGACGTGGCGACATGGCCAGAGAAACAGAGGGCTGGGGACCACTCCTACATTCTTTCTTCCATTTATTTCTAATCATCTTATTTATTTAGAAATAACAAAAAAAAAGAAAAAGTAATATAACTGATTTATGCCTTGTTAGAAATTTGTCATCATTATACGATTATTATTATTAAGCTCCAAACGACGACTGCCTAGTAATAAAGTTGATTTCTTATTATTACGAAGTTAATAATAATTCGACTGAGACAAAAAAAAATTTGAATTTTTATGATTATTTTTTTATTCAACTATGTTACTACGTAGTTTGCACATAACATTCTCATTTTGTCCTCTGCGAGCTTAAGTCCAACTAGTCGTTGGGCAAACTGTATGTTTCTGCACAGTGAAATTGTTGTTTTCTTCTCATTCCTCACTTTTTTATTTTTTTTAAAAAATATCGTAAGCATGAATATTTTTTGGCTTGGAAATAGTCCTCTTATGGGATCAAATTGGAAAACTCAATCGTAAACATATACTAAATAATTATTTTTTTTATATAATTCATATGTTTGAGATTCGTCTCATTAATTTTTTATACTAAATAATCGTGGTGCACATATGAAATTAGGTTG
>NW_027433401.1:0-1537 GCF_044706935.1 Curcuma longa
GCAATATCTTTTCAAGAAAAAATAATCTAATAATTTATCTTAAAAAAATCATTTGAATAAATTTATTAAGGGATCGTAATATTCCTTTATTTTTTAAAATAATCTTGTCCATGATTAACAATAAACTTAAAAATTTTCTTAAATTGTATCATATAACTCTCATATTGCATCATTAATAGGTAAGTTGTTCCACTGAATTAATAACTCGATCGTCGTTTGATTGTCTTACTTCATAAATTTTTTACCTAAAATAGTACGATGTTAAAATTTAATTTCAACTTCAGAATTCACTTAGAGATGTTATTGAGGAATAAATTTCTCACTTAATTTCTTCTTCAAACAAGGCACGTGAAACACACTAATACCTTGTAAGGGCCATAAAATTTTGATGGCAATTTCATGTAGGCAGTTTTGGGCACCGGCCCATGTGCACTCCGTGAGCGATGTTCCTCTCCCTATTAAATGGGAGAGGAAAACCCTAAGAAAAAGGGGAGTGATCATACCAGGTACACTAGGTGTGTGTCCAAGTGAGTGAGCAGAGGATTTCCAAGCTGTCGGAGAAGAGGAAAAAACACCCAGAACAGAGGATTTGATTTGTGGAAGCCTGAGATACTTTCCTTCATAATTGTTCCTCCGACACGAATGATCCAAGCCGGATAATCACCCAAGAACAGGTAACAATTAAACTCTAATATTTCATAGAGATTGAAGTACTAAATGGTTAAAGTCTTAGAAAAATCTAATCTCTTATTGCAAATTCTCTTTTTGAACAATGCTTGTCGACTAATTATTTCATTCTTGCTTGTACATTGCATATGCTGTTTATCAGCAATTGCAATATTTGATCTCTTGCACCTAGGTTTTGGTCTACTTGATGCACGTTTGTTGATCCATGTGCATATGCGTTGATCGAGGGTGGTGCACATCCATAAACAGCCTCAAATGATGTAATCTTAGTAGTTGAGTGGTAAGTCGTATTGTACCACCATTCTACCCACGGAAGCCAACGAACACATTCCTTTGGTTTATCACCAGTTAAGCAGCGTAAATAATTCTCTAAGTATCAATTAACCACCTCTGTTTGTCCATCCAACTGTGGGTGATAGGATGTGCTAAAATTAAATTTAGTGCTCTGCATTTGAAATAATTTCTTCCAAAATCTACTCGTAAAAATCGGATCTCTATCAGTGACAATAGATCTTGGTAGCATATGTAGTTTGATTATGTGGTCAACAAATGCTTGAGCAACACAAGCAGCTGTATAAGGATGTGATAACGAACAAAAATGGACATATTTTGTGAGGCGATCAACGACCACCGTGATAGTAGTTTGTCCTTGTGATGTTGGTAACCCACCTATGAAATTCATGGAAATGTCTGTTCATATTTGTTCAGGTATGGGGAGGGATTGAAGAAGATCCGGTCTTGTTATATTTTCTCCTTTGTTTCGTCAACATACATCACATTCAATAACAAAATTTTTGATGTCTTTTTTCATTCTCTTCCAATAGAAAACCCGTGAAATTTATTTATATGT
>NW_027433402.1:0-9567 GCF_044706935.1 Curcuma longa
ATCTAGATAAGAAAATTTATTGAAATCTTTCTAAATTTTCTCAAGGTGGCTAGGCTATAAAAGGAGGGCTTTAGCAAGAGGGGAGGATATTCATTATTGGATTAAACCCTAGCCTCCTCCTTATTCTTCTAGCCGGCGCCACCTCCTCCCTCTCTTCTTCACCTAGGGCCGGCGCCACCTAGAGATCTCCTCCCAAACTCTAAGGCCGGCGCTCCCCCTCCACTTCCTCTAAATCCTAGGGCCGGCGTCCCTAACTCAACCCCTATGGGGCAAGGCTATCCCCTCCAAATCTTGCGGTCTGAAATAAATAGAAGGGCCCATCTCCTGTTCTAGGCTAGTGTTGACATTGTGTACCTCTAATCGTCACCCATGAGCTTTTCGAGCTCGATTGGAATCTTCATCTGTGATACCACCGGTGATCATATTAATCCCCCCCCCCCCATGTGCTCTGTTATTCTGGTTGTCTTGATCTTCCGGGCATGCTTCAAGGTGCGGTTTTGATAAAGGACCACCTCCGGGTTGTTGTTCTTCTCTAGTCTGTTCTCGATCTCTTCGTTGGGGGGATCGACGCAGTCTATCCTATCTATGTTGAGGCATTGGGTTGACCTACCTCGGTGCTCTGTGATCCTACTCGCCTCTTCCTCTGTAATTTGCCATCCTAGGCCGACCTCCTGGAATTGGAGTTCCTTCTTGCTGCCGATTCTTTATGAGGTGATTGATTTCATGAGCCAATTGTCGGCATTCCTGTGTGTTGGTGCAAGATGCACTAAGATCTTGCCTAGAGTTTCGATGTTTGACAATACACCTAAGTCTGGTAAGTTTGACCAAGGGTTGATCCAAACAGGACTTGATGTTTGGATGTGTGAAAGTGAGCAAGAAGACCTAGTCGGTTAGACTAGGTAGTGGAAGTCCTAATCTGAAAGATTGGGCAAGGAAAGTCCTAGTGAGTGAAGCTGGGCAAGGGAAGTCCTAGTTATAGGCTAGGCAAAGGAAAGTCCTGGTTTGGAAGATCAGGTGGAAGTCTTGGCAGAGTCAAAGTGCATCAGGTAAGATCTGGACTTGGTCTAGGTGACCAAGTTGCAGTAGAGAGCTGGACTTGGTCTAGGTGACCAAGTTGCAGTAGAAGACTGGACTATAAGTCAGTTGCAGTGCAAATCCTGGGGGTCGAAGACAGAGCCGAGCACAAGTCTAACAAGTCTAGGGGACTTGGTTGGCATGAATTCTCCAGAATGGAGTGGGTTAGACTAACCTAGGATTTTGGTAGAAATATGAAGTTAGACAACCCACTAGTAAGGCTTTAGGTTGTTTGCTTGCTTGTATGCTTATCTTGCAGGAACCAGGAGCTGGAAGCAAGAGGGAAAAGTAGAGGTGAAGCAAGCAAAGTCAACTCAAAGTCAAGCTGAAGTCAACTCAGGTCAAACCTGGGTTGAGTCGACTCAACTGGCGTTTTGAGTCGACTCGGCCTTGGAGTCGACTCAGATAAGGTTTTGAGTCGACTCAGGCTGACGTAGAGTCAAGGCTTATCGCAGTTGACGCCACATCATCTGGAGTCGACTCGGAAGGACATTTGAGTCGACTCGGACAGCAGATAACGAGCAGGATGAAGTTTTATCTGCCACGTCAGCTGGAGTCGACCCAGATAGGCATCTGAGTCGACTCAGGACCACTATATAAGGAGGCTTCGACCACAGCTTCAATCAACAATTTTCTACGCCTCTATTCTCACAAGTCCTGCCACCAAACGCGAACGGGACTAGACGGTTGCGGCCGGGGAAGATCCAGGAGGGGTGCTCGACGCTCAGGATCATCCAGATCGGCATAAAACTTGTTTGGTTATTTTTTATTACTGCATTTACTTTATTGTTTATTGTTTGCTATTTCTGGACTGTAAGACGGGTTTCTCTGCCTCCGAACACTGTTCGGAAAGGAAACCACTAGTGGACGGGCGCCTCCCGAATTAGGCCTTGGACGTACTAACCCTGGGGGGTTAGGAACCAAGTAAATCCCGCGTGTCCCTCTGTTTTGTTTTCTAATATTTCCGATGCAAGTTTTTATAGTTAAACGAACGAATTTGAAAAAGTGACTACGCGCTATTCACCCCCCCTCTAGCGCGTATTTCGATCCTACACTGTGTACTGTGCGCAGCTGTCCGGTGGTACGCACAGAAACGAGTCGGTTGTCCGACTCCTCTTGAACCCACCCCTTCTGTGGAAAAAGGGGCATCATCAACAGTTTGTACCACACGTTCATCTCGTCTAGCCGGGATATTTTGTAGTTGTCGAGTTGGAACTTCTCTACATGGTAAAGTTGGAGCCGGTCTCTTTTCCTGTTGTGCAGTTGGTCCCGAGTCACCTCGCCGAGCCAACTGAGTCTCCTCCAAATGAATGTATTTGGTAGACCTCTCCAGTAGCCGCTGATAACTAGGAGGTGGTTTCTTCACCAAAGATCGAAAAAAATCTCCTTCAAGCAATCCTTTAGTGAAGGCACTGGTAAGGATATCCGATGGGGTTGATGGGACATCCCACATGACCTGATTGAATAAATGAAGATATTCCCACAGGGTTTCTCGAGGATTTTGCTTCATGGTGAATAAATTAAGGGGGGTGTTCTGATGCTTTTTACTGCTGGCAAACTGATGTAAGAACACCTCCTTGAAATCTTTGAAAGAATGGATCGAAGAGGTCGGCAACTGATTGAACCAATGTTGGGCTGATCCTAACAAAGTATTAAGGAAGACCCGACACTTGACCCCGTCTGAATATTGATGTAGTAGAGAAGCATTCTCGAAGCAGCACAGATGATCCTCTAGGTCGGTCGATCCTGTATACTCCCCTAACTGCGGTTGTCAGATATGATGAGGCAGCTCTTGTTCTAAAATTTCTCGAGCAAACGGGGCCCTCAGCTGCATCCTCCCACTGCTATATGGGAGCTTTTCCTTTTCGTTCATCCTGAGGTATATTGTCGGCTCTAGATCCATGCGAATCTCCTTTTGTAGGTCCCATATTACGGCTCAATGAGCCTATTGGGGGCGGAGCCTCCTCCACAGGTGAGAGTCTTTGACATGTCGGGGGAACCTCAGTTGCAGGTACCGAAGGGGGCGGTGGTGGGACATGTCGGAGGGCTGCTTCTATAGCTTGTTGGACAATCTGATGGAGACCATCACAGCTCAGAGTAATAGTTTCCTCCTGGTTCCTTTCCTCAGTCGGATCTCGGTTGTCAGCGGTACATTTGGTGTTAACCATTGTGGTGCTTAGCTCAGTTTTCTCACAAACGACGCCAAAGTGTTCCAGCTAAATACCGGAGATGGTCAAGCCACCAATCAAATAAATGCCACCTCAACCTTGGTCGGCTCGCAAAGGAGAGAACCTGAGAAAATAAAGCTCAAAAAGAGGTCAGCGAGGCGCCAGGGATTCTCGGTCGGCCACTCCGACGCTCAAGTCAGAAGACGAAAGAATAGTAGTAGTAGAATTGAAGAGAGCTTAGAGAGTATTATTCATACTTGTAGGGGTTTATATAGGAGCTTGATAAGGCTTAGTATACCTGTTTTTTAGGAAGCTGCTCCACTTTTGTCGGGATAAATATCTACAATTTCCAATTATTGCGGTTTGAATGATTCTAGATCGCAGTCAGAGTATGTATTTTGCATAAATGGTGGTGCAATGAGATGGAAGAGTTCAAAGAAAGACACAGTTATAGATTCTACAATCAAAACCGAGCATCTTGTTGCCTCTGATGTAGCAAAGGAGATTGTTTGGATCTGAAAGTTCATTGCAGAGCTTGGTGTGGTTCCTAGCATAGCGAACCCAATAGATTTCTACTGTGATAACAATGAGGCTATTGCACAGGCTAAGGAACCACGCTCTCATTAGCAATCCAAATACATACTACGACAGTTTCATCTCATTCGAGAGATCATCGATAGAGGAGATATGAGGATATACAGTGTACCGACTGATGCTAACATCACGGATCTTTGACCAAGGCTTTGGCATGAGGAATCATGATAGTCACACTAGGTCATTGGGTATTAGAAATTTCAGTGATTGACACTAGTACTAGTGGGAGATTGTTAGTGTTAACCCTAGAGTCAATCATGATATGATTGACTAGGAAACTTTTTATATCATATTTTATTAATGAAGGCAAACTTTTGGTTATTATATTTACTTCATCATTATGCCAAATGAATAAGTATAATAATATCCTTGGATAGTAGGTTCTAATCTATATTATATCAATTGGTTGAATTGATAGTGAGATGATGTAGAGAACACTACTCTTAACTATTCCTAGTCAAGCATTAATATACAAGAACAATATTAATGCGTTGAGACTACTGTGTATGTTAATTGATGACTTAATCTCACAAGTCATGGATATGAGATATCGCGTTAACACATAGGTATATATTAGAGAATATATACTGAATTGATCCGTCATGACAAAGTTTCATGGATCATTATATGAGTGTTATAAACTTTCTCATAGTGACTATTGGTTTGAATAGTCTTTAGACTTGAAGTCACTATGATTTCCTACATAAGGAGTTGTATACTTTGGTATCGTCAAACGTCACCCGTAATTGAGTGGACTATAAAGTGGATCACTAGGTATGCAATAAATTATACAGAGGAATGTGAGTGATGTAGATGAAATCTATCCTTCCCATATGATGGGAGTGATATCTATAGGCCCCTTGATCGAGTAGAACTACTAAAATGCATGGTCATGCTCAAATGAATTAATATGAGATATTAAGCTCATTTGCTTGAGTGAGTCTATTTGAGGATCAAGAAACACAAAGATTGATAAGAGGATAACACAGTTTATACCTAATTGATCAATCTCGATATTGAGAATAGAAGAACAAAGTCATACATTATAATAGACACGGAAAGGTTAGGTCGGATCTCAACTTTTTCGTCACTTAGGTAGCAATTATGCATTGTTAGATGTCGCTCATTGTTTCAGTTTCTAAATTGTTTCTGGACGGATATTCTATTTCTTTTGATGATAAAGTTATTATCAAGAAAAATAGGGTTAATATCTGTTCTGGTATATTAGTTGGCAATTTGTATATTTTAAATCTAATAATTCCCACAATGCAACAAATGGAAATAAATAACACATCCACTAACTCTAATAAGAGAAAGGAACCTCCGCAAATGAACCAAACCTATCTTTGGCACCTAAGGTTAGGTCATATTAACTTGAGTAGGATTCAAAGGCTAATAGCCGATGGACCTTTGGGTTCATTGGTGGTGGAAAACTTTCCAACCTGCGAGTCTTGCTTGGAAGGTAAGATGACCAAGAGACCTTTTAAGGACAAGGGGGATAGAGCCAAAGAAGTGTTAGAATTGGTTCACTCTGATTTGTGTGGACCTATGACTATCCAGGCAAGAGGTGGTTTCGAATATTTCGTCTCTTTTATAGACTATTCAAGATATGGATACATTTACCTAATGCACCGCAAGGCTGATGTAGAGAAACATCATGGTAAAAGTATCAAGACACTACGGTTTGATCGTGGTGGTAATACCTCTTAGGAGAGTTTAGGAATTACTTATCAGAGGCTGGGATTCAATCCCAATTGTCCGCACTTGGTACACCCCAACAGAACGGTGTGGCGGAGTGAAGAAATAGGACTTTTATGGAAATGGTTAGGTCAATGATGAGTTATTCAGAATTACCAAATTCGTTTTGGGGATATGCTCTGGAAACAGCCGCATATATTCTGAACTTGGTACCTTTTAAGTCAGTACCCTCTACTCCCACAGAATTATGGACTGGGCGTAAGCCTAGTCTAAGACACATTCGGATTTGGGGTAGTCCAGCACATGTGCTGAAGGGAGATGCTAATAAGTTGGAATCACGTACAAAAGTTCGTCTGTTTGTGGGTTATCCTAAAGGAACGAAAGGTGGTTTGTTTTATAGTCCTAAAGATCAGAAGCTCATTGTTAGCACCAATGCCCGATTTTTAGAAGAGGACTATGTCATGAACCATAAGCCCATGAGTAAGATAGTTCTTGAGGAAATGAGAGAAGAGTCCTCCACCTTAGTGCCAAGAGTACAAGATGAGATACCACAAGTAACTGCATCGCGTATCACAAGTAATACACAGTTGTAAGTAGTACCTGTTGGTGCAATCTTTGCCCCAAGTGCATTGAGTTTCAATGTTTGGCTAAACCATGTTTAAAGTTAGGCAATACTTATGATCTAACATGTGTGATGCAAGTTTGCAGGAAAGTCCAAGCGTAGTCTTGGCAAAGGAAAGTCCAAGCGTAGTCTTGGCAAAGAAAAGTCCAAGCGTGGTCTTGGCAAGGAAAAGTCCAAGTGGGTAGTCTTGGCAAAGGAAAGTCCAAGCGTGGTCTTGGCAAGGAAAAGTCCAAGTGGGTAGTCTTGGCAAAGGAAAGTCCAAGCGTGGTCTTGGCAAAGAAAAGTCCAAGTGGGTAGTCTTGGCAAGGAAAAGTCCAAGCATGGTCTTGGCAAGGAAAAGTCCAAGCGTGGTCTTGGCAAGGATGATTTAGCACGACGAAACTGAGGGAAGCGTCTCAAGCTAGTGCAAGGATGGTCACGAGGCTTGTGGAGGGCGTTTGAAGGTTTGCGTCAAGGATAAAGATTGAAGAAATAGCTGAAAGGGGAAGTTTTCAGCTAGATCAGTCGACTGGCCCTGTCAGCAGTCGATTGGGGTTGATCCGAGACACACACAGAGACATTAGTCGACTGGGAGTCGACTGGTATCAATCGACTGATGGTCTGATCAGTCGACTGATAGCCGACCGTTTCGATGCCAGCTGCGCAGATCTGATTTAATTAATGTCATTTAATGGAATTTAATGCCATCAGTCGACTGGCCCTGCCAGCAGTCGACTGATGCTTCGAAAGTCACAAAAGTGGTGTTCGACGCGAAGAACAACAACAATTCTCATTCTTTCATTCTTCTGTGAACATCAATTCTGTGATCTTGAGTACTCTTCCTCTAAACTTTAAGATCTATTATTGTAAGGAAGAGATAAAAGTTTGTGAGGGTTTCTCCGCCTTCGAAGGGTTCTTCGAGAAGGAGATTTTTCATAGTGGAATCGTCGGGCTGTGTGTGTGGATCCTTGGATTAGTCACCTCGTAGAGGTGGATACCAAGTAAATCGAACGGGTTAGCGATCTTGCTTTTCTTCTTTATTATTCTTGCTTCCGCTGACGTTTGTGCAGGAGAAAAGTCGAAAATTGCTATTCACCCCCTTCTAGCGAACGCACCGATCCCAACAGTACCTCGTCGTAGTGGGAGGGTTACTAGACAACCCAACAGATTCATGTTTTTGGGAGAGACTTCGGACTTGGTCTGTAATACCCGAAATTTCCTTCGATAATTTCTGGATATTTATGCATAAATGTTAGATTAATTATGGTTAAAAAGGAATAAGTATGTGAGCTTTGAGAATGGCCTAAGATGTTGCTAGTCATGGGTTAAAAAAAAAATGTGGAGGTGCCAGGGATTGACCCTTGGACCCCCAATATGTAGCAAGCTTTGAGTAACTAAAGGGGATAGTAATGTATTCTTGTTAAAGGAATGAGGGCAATGCTTGTTAAAGGTAAAGGTTCATGGAAATCCCATTGAATGAAACGGAGGAAAAGTAGTGGGTTTAAGACGTGAGAGTGGTGGGGAGTCGAGGCTTGCAACCGCCCGCTTCTCTTTATAAACCCTCCTCTTCGAGACTTTTCTCTTTCGCTTCTCTGTTCTTTCTTCTCTGTTGCTCCTTCTCTTTTGCTTCTGGCCGAGAGGTCTGGGAGGTTTGGAAGACTTCTTCCTCGACGAAGGAAGGAGATCAAGGAGGCTCGTCTGGTATAATAGTTAGGAACTCCGAGAAACCGGTAAGTTCCTTCTCACCTGTAATATAATTGTTGAAATAAGGTTTACATGTTTTGCCGTAGGATAGCAATACCTGTTTTCATGTTTAAGGTTTACTGTAAGGATCATTCATGCAAGTTTAATGTTGGTAAATGTTTACAGCATGTCGTAGTTAATTAAATTTTTGTTTTCCCGTATGATCGTATGGTAGCTTGTAACAAAATTAAAGGTATATTATATGTAATTGATGTTAAGGAAAAACCTCTTGTTCATGTTAATAAATAGGTTTAGACAGAATAGTTCATGTTAATAAATAGGTTTAGACAGAATGGACAGAACCTGCCTGAGAACAGAAACACTGGTAATCGACCTGTTGGTCGATTAACAGAGAGTGTAATCGATCAACAGATCGATTACACGCTTTAATGAGGAACGAAAGACCGTGATTTAATCGATCACCCGATCGATTAAGAGGCCGTAATCGACCGACTGATCGATTACGAGGCTGTAATCGATCGGTTGATCGATTACCAAGCCTACTGTGGACACTGTAAGGAGGAAAATCGATCAACTGGTCGATTAAGCTTCTGTAATCGATCGGTTGATCGACTACAGAGGACACTGTGATGAACTTTTGAATAGAAAGCCTACCAAACGACCCTCTGATCGATTTCAGGGATATAGGTTCCTTGGGTTGGTCGGTTTAAGGCTAAGTCTTATGAAAAAAAAGTGCAACCAAACCTAAGTTAAGGCTTAAATGTTATTAGACATACGATTTTCTTTTTATATATGTCAATTTCATGTAATGCACTATGAATGTTCATTATGAATGAAGTAAGATGTTAGGGCTGAATGTTCATTATGAATGAAGAAAGAGGTTATGGAACATTCATGCTATAATGGAAAAAGGAAAGTATGAAAAGTATTTTACTTTAAATGGCTTGTACCGGAACCCGAAAGGGATCCAAGGGATGGGTACCTTAAGAACGCCCCTAGGTTGAAGGATATTTGAGAAGACCTAGTATGCAGGTGGGTCGAGACTAGCTACCTCGTACCTACTTGAACAAATGCGCGCAAAAGAAATGAATGGGTACAAGCCAGGGATCCCCAAAGAATGTTGATGATTATGTTTATCTATTAAATTAAGTATGTTTTCAAAAGGCATCTAATTTACATGTCGTATGTAGACGATGTGAATACCCAAATAATGGAATATGCATGCAAGTAATGTTTCCATGTTATGCTAAAGAAATGTTAATGTGCTTTCATATTTCTATGTTATGATTGTATGTAGCGATGGATTTTGTGAGTAGGAAAAAGAAACTTACTAAGCTTTACGCTTATAGATACTTCCTTATATTGCAGAACCGGTCAACAGGTACTAGGAAAGGGGAGGCAGCGGGACAAGGCTGACGAGATGTGTGTGGTGGTGACTTGACCAAGTCCTGGCTGTTTTAATTAATTGTTTTAATCATGCATGTCTAAACATTTGTTAATTATCACATTTAGTAATGCCTGTGGAAATTGTATAATCTAGAATTGCAATGCAACCTAGGTTAGTCTTGATATTAAATTTAGTTGCTATCATATATGTATTTCTGTTTTAATAGTATGTATGCTTCCGCTGCAACGGTTAGGTTAGTTTTCATATATGATAGTTAAGGAATGTAGGAATGAAAAGTAGAACTGTAGCGCCCGTCGTGGGTTCACGTAAGGGCGGGCGTT
>NW_027433403.1:0-18837 GCF_044706935.1 Curcuma longa
AGTCAGTATAAAGAGAACAACCTCAAACGGTCCTGCTCAATACACACAAAGTGTACTAGTGTAATTTTATAATCAGGATAAACTAATACCAATTATACTACAACCATTCCAATGGTTTGTCCCAATCCATCTTGGTTGTGAGACACTATTTATAATTTATAAGGAACTGATAACATGATCTTCTGTGTGGCACCACACACCATGTTATCTACAATATAAATTAAGTGGACAACTGCATTAGCATATATATAGAATATAAAATGCAAACATTTGACCAATGTAATTTTCATTTTAAAATATATATTTATATAAAAAGTTAGGCTTATAGTATACATCCCAACATTTATATAGTCATTCTGCTTGCTAGCAGAAGAAAAAATGAGTTCTTGATCTTGTTTCTTTTACACCTGATGAAGCCTTAGGATCTTGAGTTTATTCACCCTTGCCTTTGTTATTGTTAGTCCTCTTTCTTTTGTTACTCAAGTCTTGATAGGTGGATGTTAAATGAGCACTCTTAGATGTCTCATACCTTGGTCTCTCCTCTTCTTGTGCATACTGAGCAATAAGCTCATTCAATGTCAACTGTTTCTTTTCAGTATTATAACTAATCTTAAAAGTAAAGAACTGTGCAAAGAGATATCAAGACTAAGTGCACAAGGATGCTTTCGGACATCTTTAACTTTAGTATCTTAAGTCTTGTTATCAGATTGGATATCTCCATGATGTACTCTATTATATTATCCTTTCCTCTATACTGCATTGAGACAAGCTTTGTTAAAATAGTAATTGTTTCGACCTGTAGGGAATCGATTTGCTATCTGTTTGAGGAAACTTTTGGCATCCTCCTCCTCAAGAATTGAGTCCCTGATGGATTTTATAATGGATAGATGATTCATGATCATTAGACTCATGCGGTTGGATCGATCCCATTTCTCAAATGTATAATCTTTTGATCAACAATACTTTCACTGGTCAGAGGCACGGGACGATCCTACCTGAACGCATAGTTTAAATCCATGTACCCTAACACAATCATTATGTATTCCTTCTATTTTATAAAATTGGTATCATTAAACTCTAGGATGTTGTTAAATATAGAGTGTGTTGAATCTAGATGAAGAACAAAAGTCATGTTACAAACTAAACATGCATATATTTAAGCAAGTAAATGCAAAAAAGGACAGCTCAATGCACGAAATTTTTGTCAATGTGGGGTCCTAGAGATGGTCTAAATGCAAGCAATCATAAATATACATGTATATGAGCTTATAACAAGATACCAAATACCACATTACATTTAATATTTGGACTAAAATATAATATAACTCAAAATAATTTTAATCGATCATATAATATGCCTTTATTTGAACGGGCATATTACATGAATGATTTACCAAAAAAATTATACTTTAAAATAAATTATTTTTAACATAGATATATATATTTATTAATATAAAATATACTAAATTTACTTGATAATTATACTTTGGTAATTATATTAATTCAACTCAACAACATGTATGTGAATAAATGCATGAGAAAATCCAGAAAATAAATTGAACTTTCGAAGTCAATTGATCCTTGGCCACTAGTCAAGTGATAAGTAGACAGTCGACTGCAATAGTTACTTGGTTAACTTACTGTGCTTGAGTTATCCAATCAAATGACCCAATCGAGTGAGCCAATCAATTACTGTGCACATCCCACATATAACAATCGAGTGTGTCAATCAACTGATAAACTTACTATGTCCAACCCATGCATATCAATCTAGTGCGTCAATCAATTGATAAACATATTGCGCCTATCTATGCACAATAATTGAGTCAACTAGTCAACTAGCAAATTTATTATGCACGATTCATACAAGTCAATTGATTGCACTAGTCAATTGCGAATATCGTAGTCCAACTTATCACATATCAATTTAGTCGGTTTTGAAAAAAACAAACAACAGCTATAAAAATTCCGACTTCTTCTTCACGGAATCTCAGAAACCTTAGTTTTGTGTCATGGAAATTCAATGAATATGTATTGTTTAACATGATAGAATGCATAAATATGGAATCTAATGCAAAAATCTCATGCAAATTAACATAAACTTTCAACAAAAAAAAAAACTAACCTTGATTCATCAATGCAATTCTTATGCTATAATCATCAATGAGCAGTAGGAAGATCAAAAGACGAAAAACCTGTGGTAGGTTGATCTTCCAATGGTAACAAGGAGACGACAGTCGTTTTTTTCTTCTAGATGATATGAGAAGAAGTTTCGACACCCTGTCCGTTGGAAAACCCAACCCTTCATATACATCGGAATCGTATGTATTATCAACTTATCAAAGATAATACAAACTGGACAACAGACTCCACACACAAATTTCATATCAAAATAATTTAGCCCATGATTAAAACATTAATCGGATCACTACATTATTGTGCTTAATTCTTAATGACAAATTTAACATGCAAGCCCAAATTCATAAAAATAAATCCTAACACCTCATCGCACTAATTCCATTTCTTCAAAAGAAGCTCTCTACTCTTTTCTGTATTAGGAGCTTATAAAGCGCCTAATATTCTGTGTGACAATTTTCATGGTTTAGATTACGGCAATAGCGGTCCCTGGGCCTCCTTCCCCACTGTTCCTCCCTGTTTAGCATTCTGCATCCCCTTCTTCAGCTGTGCTCGCGTGCCAACTTGCGTGCCAGTCACAGTAGCAAGCATGCCAAGGTCGCAGGTTTCTCCCTCTGACAGTGACAATTTCCATTTGAATTCAACACTGATCGTTGTTTTGAGTGTCGCAGCCGTAACTTGCTCCAATACAGTGCCCACTCCCTTGCTTCCAATAGCCATCCGGCTTGCCCCTGGCGACTGCTTAACTGCTGGAGTTGTTATGGCGCCAGCAGTTGGGTTGGATGTCTCACAAGTTGCAGCTTCCGGCATCGCAGAAATCCCTTTGAGGTTGCCCTTACTGGCAGAACTTCCAACCTTACGTGCTGCAGCAACCGCTGAGGCAGTTGCCATTGTCTTGTTAATATTTGAATGTTGTGTCACTCGTTGCGGTATCACTATAGAGGCTGCCCGTGCTTTGCCAGACCGGTCACTCGTGCCATCAGTTTGTACGTGCCGATTTCCATCTGATTTCCCCACGCCTTCGGTTTTGGAGTCCTGCTTATCCTGCCCAATTGGAGCCCCTGATGGCTGTTTGTTCTCCTTCCTATCCTGGCCAGCAGCTTCCTTGCTTCTGCTAGCTATCCACGAGGTTCCTTGCATCCGAGAACGCCCCCTGAGGTTCCTGCTAGCCTCTCCTCCTGTACCACTTTCTTTATCAGGCCATTGCATTGTCTTCGATGCTTGATTACAGGATTCCTTGTGCTGCCCAAGATGCCTGCACTCCGAACAGTAGCACATAGAACATTCAAAATGAAGTTGCAAGGCAACATCTTTACCTGTTGGCAGAGTTACTGGAATCTGAGAAGGCAACTCCTTGGAGATATCAACCTCTACCAGAACCCTTGCATAGTTAATTCTTCCCCTGGTCTTGGTTAACTGATCACGGTACAATGGCTTGCCAAGGTAGGATGCGATCTTATTGAGTGCCTTAATTGACCAGAGGTCCAGCGGTAACCCGTAGATTTGCATCCAAATCGGAATCTTGCTTTGCTCTTCATCCTTGAAGAGGAAGCAAGGAGGCATAATCTTCAAGTAGAGTGGGCAGCCATAGATGGCATATGGGCCTCCTTTCAGGACTCGATCCCGCATCTGCACATTGTCAAATTTAAAGAGAATCCACTGATTCTTGTGTACCTGGATGCGATACGGCACGCGCCAACTATCAGCCATATTTCTTACTGCCTGCCACCCCGGAAATCTCCCTATAAATCTACCAACGAGGTATCCTAGTACATGGTCAACGAGGAAGTCCTGCGGCGGCGGCAGGACTTCCAACGGACCTTCAGAGTCTTCCTCTACAGATGCATCATCCAGTGGATGAGGGTCATCATTCAAACTCACCATCTTCTCTGCCGCCGCCGGCTTCAGAACAGAGCTGGTCACTACAGAAGCCGTTCTCTTCCCTTTAGCGAGGCCAGCCGTTTTCCTTTTATTTCTTGCCGTCCACTTGGAGTCACGTTTCGCTGATCCTGCCTGCACACCTCAAATCCGAGCCACGCGTCACAATCTCCGTCTTCAAATTCCGGGATTTAGCGAGGGAAACCTCATTTTGAAACCACGCCTGAAGCACTAAATGAATTCTTGAGTTTGTGGTCTAGCACCAATTCCGAAACCTGAGTATTCGTTGAGTACCTTTAGTTGAAGATTATAATATATAATCTTAATTATATAATTATTAAGTAATCATATATATATATATATAAATAAAATATTATTTAATATTATTTAATTCAATAAAATATAATCAAGTTAATATAATAAAAACATATTCATTCATGTAGAAGTTTTTTATATAACTTATTTTAATAAATATATATATATATATATAATAAATAATTTTGAATAATATTTTATTATTTTAAAAGTTTTTTGGGGATAATTTTATTAGGCTTTAAATTGATCTATTTAATTTATCCCAATTATAGTTAGAAGTTGATTGGTTTAATTGATGTAAGTTTTAATTAAAATTTTAATTTAAAAAAATGTCGTCCCTCCCTCACGCGATTGCGTTTATCATCGTTCCCCTTCTCATCGTCGTTCCACTTCTTGTTCCTTGCGAGCGCTTACAGTGCTATCGCTGGAGCAAGCGTCAACCGAGTGCACGTCCGTCGACATTGCCTTTGTCCACGCGAGATGCCAATGCCCTCATCCTTCTCCTTCTTCGAGTCATGCAAGACTCCGGACTAGTTCGCGAGAGCCTGCAACGCTGTCACTGGAGCAGCTGCCGATCGAGTGCATGTCCATCGGCGTCGCCTCCATCCATGCAAGACACCAACACCCCATCCTTCTCCTTCCTAAGCCACGCAAGACGTCGGAATAGTTCACGAGCCCCTACAACGTTGTCACCGAAGCAACCACTGATTGAGTGCACATCTGTTGGCGTCGCCTTCGTCCACACAAGATCTTCATTAGTCATCCCAAGCCACCACAACACTCTGCCCTTGCTCGTTGTTGCCCGTGCTCGATAACTCCTGAATCGATAAAAATCTCCGATTTTAGAGGTAATTGATTTTTGAGTCACATAACCCTTTTGCTGACGTTTCGTGACATGGAGGACATCGATAATAACTTGGGAATTTTTGATAACTTGAACCAAAGTTGATAACTTTAGATTGATAATCAAAATTATCAACGATAACCCCTAACAAACACCCTCAAACATAACATATATATGAATATACTTCCAATTTCCTTTTTGTTTTAGAAAACTTTTTTTATTTTCATTTTAAAAAAATTATTTTTTTTAATTTTGATCTAATGACTTAACTTGGAGGAAATTACAATGACAGCCTCTAAATGCTTGTGACGGAACAAAATCACAAGTGACCGCCGTGTCTTTGAACGCCTTGTAGGAAAAATCGATAGGGTAATCTCAACATAAAACCCTAAACTCTACTCAATTCTCAATAAATCACAAGTATAATAATCAGAATTGTGGAAGCATACCAGGATTCATGGTTTGTAGTCGATCTAGAGCCAAGATCTTCAATTTACAGATTTTCCTAAAAATCCAGAGAGTTTTGTCGATGGGGAACAAAACTGAAGCATCGTTCTGCAAACTGAGACCATAACCCCTTTTATAATTATCCAACTTTGCATATTTCTAATTTAGCCCCTCAACAAATTAGAAATTACACATGTTATATCCACACTATTATATTCATATCAATTAAGCCCTTAAGTCAAATCCTTTAATCATAATTTTGATTACATTAATTATTGACTTATTTAATTAATGACATGACATTTATAATTACAATAATGATCCCAAAATTCTAATAATCTCTCACTGGATTATATATGTAAATTTATAAATGTGTTAACTTTAGTGAGCTCAAAATTTTATCATCATAGTCATAGGGCTTCCTTAACAATCTCGTCCATTAATTATATAGACATAGGATCAATGTAGTTTTTGTTGTATCTATCACAACTAAACTATTAGTGATCACGTACATCAATATAATCAAATGACATAGATCAATCAAAATGTGTGGCATGAAAATTACGTGCAAGGTGATATATTCATGTCAATTTTCAACTGGTCCTCCTTAACCAAAGTGAGATAAAAAAACATTAACTTAAGTTGTACAAAATGTAATGAAGTAAACATTAAACTTTATATTTGATCAGAAAAAAACTTGGTATATAACCAAACATATATAGAAAACATATATAGTACAAACTCCCACTAGATCTAGATTTCACCAAATTGAATAACACCCATATGAGTGGTATGCTCATAGAAGATATTGGGTGGTAAACCCTTTGTAAAAGGATCTGCTATCATGGAGTTTGTGCTTATGTGTTCTATCAAAATCTGTCCACTTTGTACTCTTTCTTTCACAACAAGGAACTTGATATCGATATGCTTTGATTTTGTCGAGCTCCTATTATTATTGGAATATAATACAGCTGATCTATTATCACAAAATAACGTAACTTTAATGGTCTCTCAACCATTCCCAAAATACGCATCCCAAAGATAAAATTTTTCAGCCATATTCCATGATTTGATGCCTCATAATATGCTATAAATTCTACTGCCATGGTGAAGAAGCTGTTAGTGCTTGTTTAACACTGCTCCAAGAGATAGCTCCGCCAGCCAATAGAAAAACATAGCCTGAAGTGGATCTCATGCTATCTTGGCATCCCGCAAAATCAGAGTCAGAATATCCCATGATCTCCAGAGTATCTGACCTCTTATATGTGAGCATGTATTCACTAGTTCTTTTTAAATATCTCATTACCCTCTTTGCTGCTTTCCAATGATCCATTCCTGGGTTGCTCAAATATCTGCCCAACACTCCAACATTGTACGCAATATCCGGACGCGTACAAACTTGAGCATACATAAGACTTCCTACTGCCAAAGCATAGGGAATCTTTTGCATTTCTTGAGTCTCGAGGCTTCTTTAGGGCACTGTTTAAGACTAAACTTGTCTCCTTTAGCGACCGGGGTGTTACCTGGTTTGCAATCTTTCATGCCAAATCTTTCAAGTACCTTATTGATATAGCTCTTTTGCGATAATCCAAGAATACCTCGAGAACGATCGCAGTGTATTTGGATTCCTAATACAAAAGATGCATTACCAAAATCTTTCATTTCAAAATTTTTAGAGAGAAATCTCTTAGTATCATTTAACATAGCTATATCATTTGTGGATAGTAAAATATCGTCAACATATAGAACCAGAAAGATATGTTTACTCCCACTGAACTTATGATATACACAATCATCTACCACATTCACCTCAAAACCAAATGAGATGATAATTTGATGAAATTTATGATACCATTGATGAGAAGCATGCTTTAATCCATAGATGGATTTCTTAAGTTTGCAAACCATATTCTTTGGATCTCTTGATATAAAGTGTTCTGGTTGCACCATATAGATTATTTCCTCAATGTCTCCATTAAGAAAAGTTGTCTTGACATCCATATGATGGAGTTCCATATCAAAGTATGCGACAAGTGCCATAATCATCCTAAAAGAGTCCTTTGTTGAAACTGGAGAAAAGGTCTTCTTAAAATCAATTCATATTTTTGAGTATAACCTTTAGCTACAAGACGTGCTTTATACCTTTCTACATTACCATTTGAATCTCGTTTGCTTTTAAAAATCCACTTACAACCAATGAGTTTCACACCTTCTGGTAATAAGACAAGTTTTTAAACTTTGTTGTCTTGCATTGACTTATACTCCTCATTCATTGCCTCGATCCACTTTTGAAAATTTGAATCTTGCATGGCTTGATGAAAGTTGATTGGATCATCCTTCATCATGCTATTATAATCCTCATGTTCTTGGAGTAATATTATATAATCATCTGGAATAGCACTCCTTTTTTCTCTAGTGGACCTACGTAAAGGCACTTGTATATGCACTAGTTCTTGAGGCTGTAGAGTTTGTTCTTCTGAGGGTTGATTAACAATGTCTTGTTGTTCTTGTATTGCATCCTAATCACTAATAGGAATAAAATCCTGATTATTATCAGAAGCAATCATAGGAAGATATATCATTTCCTCTTGAAGAGTAGTGGAAATACATTCCTCCTCAAAGACAATGTCTGTTACTTTATTCTTCCCCCCAAACTCAATATCCTCAAAGAACGTTGCAGTTCCCATCTCAAAGATTGTCTTTACTTTGGGATTATAAAAGTTATAGCCTCGTGATGGCTCAGAATATCCAATAAAGTAACTACTTACTATTTTGGAGTCCAATTTCTTTTTATGAGGCCTATACGGTCTAGCCTCAACCGGACATCCCCAAGTATGAAAATGTTTTAGACTTAGCGTTCGCCTTGTCCAAAGCTCAAAAGGTGTTTTAGTAGTTGCTTTAGTGGATACTCGATTTAGAATGTAAGCTGCAGTCTTTAATGCTTCTCCCCAGAGTGACTCTGGTAAGGTTGAATGACTAATCATACTCCTTACCATATCCTTAAGAGTCCGATTTCGTCGTTCAGCTACACCATTCATGCTTGGTGAGCCTGGCATGGTGTACTGTGGGACAATTCCACACTCCTCTAGGTATTGAGAAAAAGGTCCTGGACGTTGTTCACCTGAACCGTCATATCTACTGTAGTATTCACCACCACGATCAGATCTGACTTTCTTAATTCTTTTGTTGAGTTGATTTTCAACTTCAACCTTAAATGATTTGAAAACATCCAATGTTTAAGCCTTTTCATAAATAAGAAATAAGTATGCATATCTAGAATAATCATCAATGAATGATACAAAATATTATTGACCATTCCAAGAAGGTGTTGGAAATGGTCCACAAACATTTGTATGTATCAATTCCAATACTTCTGTAGCTCTATATGCACCATCTTTCTTTCTTTTGGTCTGTTTTCCCTTAATGCATTCAACACAAATGTTTAGGTCTGTAAAAACAATCGAATGTAAAATGTCATCCGATATAAGACGTTCAACTCTATTTCTAGAGATGTGTCCTAAACGTCTGTGCCATAATGCACTTGAGTTTTCAGCATTAAATTTACGCTTAGTACCACATGATTCAGCAGTAAGGATCTCAATATAAGAAGCATTTATATCAAGCATATATAGATTGTCATAAAGTATAAGTGAACCGGTTCCAATAATATTAGAATTAATAGATAAACTGAACTGATTGTTTCTAAACGAACAACAATAACCTAATTTGTCCAAATTAGAAACAGAAACCAAATTTCGTCTAAATGACGGCACAACAAAAGTATCTATTAAATCTAAATAATAACCAGTGCTTAACAACAATCTAAAATGCCCTATTGCTTCCACTTCTACTGATTTGCCATCATCTACATAAATGCATCTTTCAGTATCATTTGGCTTTCGGTAGCTCAGACAACCCTGCATAGAAACACTTATGTTAGTAGTAGCACCGAAGTCTAACCACCAAGTGTTTCTAGGTACTGAAGCTAAATTGACTTCAGAACAGACCAAATTTAAAAATGTACCCTTTTTCGCATGCCATGCGTGGTACTTAAGACATTCTTTCTTTACATGATCAGGCTTGTTACAGAAGAAACAACCTTTCTTGTCATTATCCTGCTTTTATTTCTTTACATAAGGACCTTTAGCAACCTCATTTCATCTTTTCTTGCCCTTATCTTTAGTGCTGCTTGCCAAATGGGCACTTTCAGCCTTATCTTGCTTCAACCTCTCTTCCTCTTGAACACAGTATGAAATGAGCTCATTAAGAGTTCTCCTTTTGACAGTTATAACTGATCTGGAATTGACTGAACTGATTTGAAAGAGAAATAAGTACTAAATGCACAAGCATGTCGTCCGACAATTCAAGGTTAAGTGCCTTCAACCTTAATGCAAGGTGGGACATTTCCATGATATATTCCCAAACATATCTCTTGCCTTTATACTTTATAGAAATCAAGCTTTTCAGAATTGTGCTTGTTTCTACTTTATCACTTTTGGCAAAGCGCTTCTCAATCTCATCGAGATATTCCTTAGCTTTGGTGATATTATCAGACACCGCACCTATAAAAGCCTCAGGTATGTCGCGTTTAATGATCATAAGACTCATGCGATTAGAGCGATCCCACTTCTCATAATTAACCCTCTGTTCAAAGGTACTAGAATCTGTAGGAGTAGTATGTTGCTCTGTCCTAATCGCAAAATCTAAATCCATGCATCCAAGAACAATAAGGATGTTCTCTTTTCAATCCTTAAAATTTGTTCCATTAAGGATCGACACTGAACTTAAGCTAGCAGAAATAGTAGTAACATTTGCTGTAAAAAGAACATAAGAATATAACATAAATAATATGCTCATGTCGAATAAATAAATATAAATGGTAAATCCCATCAAAAGATACCTAGTGCAATAATAATATCAAGTCTTTAGACAGTAATATGTTGGTGCAAGGTGCACTAAGATCTTGCCTAGAGTTTCGATGTTTGACAATACACCTAAGTCTGATCAGTTTGACCAAGGGTTAATCCAAACAGGACTTGATGTTTGCATGGGTGGAAGTGAGTGAGAAGACCTAGTCTGTTAGACTAGGCAGTGGAAGTTCTGATCTGGACGATTGGGCAAGGGATGTCCTGGTGAGTGAAGCTGGACAAGGAAAAGTCCTAGTTGTAGGTTAGGCAAAGGGAAGTCTTGATTTGGAGGATCAGGCGGAAGTCTTGGCAGAGTAAAGTGCACCAGGTGAAGTCTGGGCTGGTCTAGGTGACCGAGTCGTAGCAGAAGTCTGGGCTGGTCTAGGTGACCGAGTCGCAACAGAAGTCTGGGCTGGTCTGGGTGAC
Organism: Curcuma longa; assembly: GCF_044706935.1. NCBI lineage: Eukaryota > Viridiplantae > Streptophyta > Magnoliopsida > Zingiberales > Zingiberaceae > Curcuma > Curcuma longa. Next base: position 10,954 of record NW_027433403.1, read on the forward strand.
CGAGTCGCAGCAGAAGTCTGGGTTGGTTAGAGAGAACCGAACCGCAACAAAAATCGTTGCGGGCGAGGACAGAGCCGAGCACAAGTCCAACAAGTCTGGAGGACTTGGTTGGCATGAATTCTCTATAATGGAGTGGGTTAGACTAACCCAAGATTTTGGTAGAAATCTGAAGTTAGACCCACAAAATAAGGGTAGGTTGTGTTGCTTTGTTTGCATGTTTATATTGCAGGAATCTTGATGCAGGAGCAACACATGAGGAGTCCAATTTCAACGGGTCATAACTTTTGACTCAGGACTCGAAATGAGGCACGGTCAGATGCGTTTCGAAGCCCTTTTAGAGATCTACAAAAAATGTTTCTAGAGTCGACTTAAATTATGGCTGGAGTCGACTCCAGGGGCTGGAGTTGACTCAGAGGTCAGCCAAGTCGACTCGGACAGCAGATAACGAGCAGGATGAAGTTCTATCTGCCACGCAAGCTGCAGTAGACCCAGATTGGCATCTGAGTCGACTCAGGAGAAGTATAAAAGGACGTAAACATGCGAAAACAAACTCATTCAAGTCATTAACCTCCCTGCTCAACTTGTGGTGTTTCTGAACGCGAACGGGGCCAGAATCGTGCGACCGAGGATGATCCAGGAAGAGTGCGCGACGCTCAGGATTTCCAGAACGGCGTCAAGTATTTTGGTTTAATTTCTTACTAGTCCTTATTTATTTCTATTATTTTTTGTATGGACTGTAAGACAGGTTGCTCCGCCTCCGAACGACGTTCAGAAAGGAGACCATTAGTGGACGGGCGCCTCCCGAATTAGGCCTTGGACGTACTAACCCTGGAGGGTTAGGAACCAAGTAAATCCCGCGTGTCCTCTTTATTGTTGTCTAATTCCACTGCTTAGTATTTTGTTAGAAATCAAACGAACGATTTAGAAAAAGCTATACGCGCTATTCACCCCCCTCTAACGCATACACGATCCTACATAATATTATTTGCAAGTGGTACTCTTGTTGTAATAATCAAGCACTAACAATAATACATGACAAATAATAAATCTATCTTTGGATCGATTTATTAAATTCATAAAAAATCTTGTAAATGTTACGTGCTTATTATCACAAGTAAATGCATAATTTTGTAAATATAAATCTTCCTTTGGGCCAATTAATACTTACATAAATTTATACATTCACACTTTATTTAATACCTTAATAATATTTCAATATATCAAATAAAATTAAATTCAAATATCAGAGGTCACTTTAGCAACATATAATTCAAATTTAATTTAATTTGAAATAATAGATATTAATAAACCCATACAATCCAATTAAATTTTTAAATCTCAGTATTATAAAATAAATTTTTCTTTTTTTATTTAATTATAATTATTTTATCCAAATAATTAAATTGGATTGTAAACTTTAATGGTTGGCCCATCATGGAGTTAACCCACGTACTGTTAAGAAGAAAATTTATTTTTTTTAATGAATGGACGTGGTTTTGAATAAATTAAATAGGAAAAGCCAACGTGGACGTGATTTTATTCTGCATGAATGGACATGGACATGGTTTTTTTTTAAATGGCAAAAACTAAACCACGCCGTTCCCAAACAATTAATAAAACCGCCCCACGTTGTTCCCTTATGTCGTCGTTCCCTTATGCCGTCGTTCCTTCTGATCAAACCACCCCCAACGCCAGATCGTCGGGATTCATGATTTTTTACAGCAATTTCTGACGATTTCTCGTCTCAACATGATTATTCATCATGGATCACTTATGCCGTTAGGAATCGGCCTGGATTTGATCGATTTATTCCGTATTCCGACGGCCAAATCCCAAAATCAATTTCTCCATATCTGACGATGAACAAACAGAATAGAAAAGTAGTCGTATGAACAATTAAAATAGAATAATTTCTTGAGAATTTGCAATGAACCTCACTCTGATACCATTGTAGGAAAAATCGATAGGGTAATCTCAACATAAAACCCTAAACTCTACTCAATTCTCAAGAAATCACAAGTATAATAATCAGAATTGTGGAAGCATGTCAGGATTCATGATTTGCAGTCGATCTAGAGCCAAGATCTTCAATTTGCAGATTTTCTTAAGAGTCCAGAGAGTTTTGTCGATGGGGAACAAAACTGAAGCGTCGTTCCGTAAACTGGGACCATAACCCCTTTTATAATTATCCAACTTTGCATATTTCTAATTTGGCCCCTCAACAAATTAGAAATTACACATGTGGTATCCACACTATTATATTCATGACAATTAAGCCCTTAAGTCAAATCCTTTAATCATAATTTTGATCACATTAATTATTGACTTATTTAATTGATGACATGACATTTATAATTACAATAATGATCCCAAAATTCTAATACACCTACCATGTGGGTTTCCTTAATTAGCCCAATCACGCCAGTTGTCCCGATTACCATTTCTGTCCTTTCATCTTCTTCTGCGCGCAGCCTCGCCTTCGGCCGCGTCTTTAGACTACCCTACAGCAGCAGCAAATCGTTCTAGGGAAACTCCTGCAGTTCAAGATCTCCCAGTTCAATGCTTTCCTATTTTGTTTATAAATGATTCATAATAAGTAATGAATTTAGTGGGTTGATAAAGTAGTAATTAATGATAATAATGATATTTAATGATTAAAGGGAAAATATCTATGTTTAATATATTGCATTAGTTGAGTTACACTCTATTTGGGAGGAGATGAGTTAAAGAACCGAAAGGTAGGGAAGGATAAATTCTAACCTTCATTATCTTTGAAAAGGAATATCTTCTTATGCCCCAATTGACTTCCCCTCCCTTTCCCTCCCTTCTTCTTCCATTAATGAACTTTCCTCTCACCTCATCCAAACAAAGGTTTAGTGCGGTATGTTTATAGAATTAGTGGTTTGTTTGAATTATGTATAAGTATCTTATAAATTGGCTACATGTTCATGAATGAATCAATTGAAAATTATTTTATAATCCCTTTGTCTATTTTTTTCTCCCATTATTCTCCTTCTTAATTATCCAACAGTAATATCAGAGCGTCGGGGTTGACATGTTCTAGTTTGTTTGTATCTGCAATTAACAAAGTTTTTCAACCCCTCATTCATATTTTCAAAGGAGAGTGATATGAATTTTGAAGCATCAAAATGAAGACTCTATTTAAATTTCAAGATCATTAGGATTGAGTACAGAGAGACTTTGACGAAGAGGATTGATGTGAGTGTGTTTTATGGGAATTATTTTATTTATATATTTTATTCCCTTATTTGTTGTCACTCACACTCATCAAAATTAATTAATTATTTATTTACCAAACCCCTTATTATCGCTAAAGTAATATAGCAAGGTCCGGGTCATCTCTCTTGGACTCAATGATGAAAGTCGTCCTAAACATTTGATGCGGGGTTTTGTTATTGACTTTATTCATTCCTAACTATTTTCAGACTTCATTTATTCACAATTAAATTTAAAATTGACAAAAGAATACTAAATATAATTAATTACAAAATACAATCTAACCTACATAACAATCATACATCATTCAAACGATACACAATACAACACATGAATAAAAGAATCCGACAACTTATCCTATGAATTCCATTTATTAATACAAAATCAATATACAATATAAAATCTACTTATTCAACATACAACAACAACACAACCTACATCAATTATACAATACAAATTCTACAACTCTTACAATTGGCCAACTTAATAAACTTGTTCTTATTTAAATATTTCAACACAACTACATACTACATACAACACTTATATACATCATGCACTACTCAACAATTGTAACATACAACATAAAATGTTTTATTCATAAACATTAATCAAACAACATATCATACATCAACCACAAGAATAACCCAAACAACCTCATACAACAACTACACAACCTGTTAGAATTAGTGTTAGCAATTAGGATTAAGTTCAAAATTAGGGTTAGAATGAATTAGGGTTAAGATCAGATGTTAAGGTTAGGATTACAAATAGAGTTAGGGTTAAATCATTGTTATGATTAGGGTTAAGATTAGAACAGACACAATAAATCAATTAACATCAGAGCTAAGTTAGAATTGAGGGTTAGAATTTATAACATATTTACGGTGATAAAGGGGGCTTTTGATGTCAAAATTAACAGCTAACAAAACTAAAGGAAACAACAAAGGTAAGGAAATAGGGAATAACATAACTTCAGCTAAGGAAATAGAGAGTGATTGAGTTTGAGCTAGGGTTAGGGGAATCATCTCCCGATTCAGCACCGAAGGAAACCAGAGACCGGAGAGGAATTTGCGCCGGTGGAGGTGGATCTCTGACAACCCTAGATTGGTATGTATGTCACGAGTAAGGTTGCAAATTAGAATTTAAAAATTATCAAAAACCCACAATTAATTCAAACAAATGAAGTATAGGGGCCTCGAGTCGTATTTTTCCAATGGCTAGTAGAAAATCATTTAATTCGAGCTTACGTGTGTCGTTCTTTTTGGGTTTTCAATGAAAATGGGGGGTTTTGGTGTTTTCAAATGAAATGTAGATTTAAAATCCGTAAATGAAACAAACTGCAAGTTGCTAAACTAAAACTAAAATTATTGAATTAAAGTATAGACTAATCTATAATTGCAACAAACCAAACTAGCAATTCATGAAGCAAGGAAGGAAAGAAACTAGGCTAAAGCAAGTAATTGAATTTAAAAGCAACAAACCTAACTAGCAAGACTACTATGCAATGTAACTATTCAACCTAAATCAACTAACATCAAGTCCACCGATTAACCTACTCAAACTCATCTAACTGATACAAGGGAATGAAAATGGCACGCAACAGTACTTTTGATACGGAACAGTGATTATTGAGTTTTAGTTGACAGGTTCACATAACAGAGAAGAAGGTTCAAAATTCAAACATCTAAAGCTAATCAAATTCAAACAACAGCTAAGCATTAACCACGTCACCAAATTCTCAAAGTTGCTAAAGATTTAGATTAATTACAACTCAGAAATTCAGAAACAAATCAGAACTGAAATGCAGAAAACAGGTAAAACTCATCCTCTTCTCCCTTCTCCGATTGTTCTCCTCAGCTGGGTGTCAAACCAGCTTCACTGATCGATTAGGAATCTTCACGTCGGTCTCTTGTGTGTTTTCTAGCTGCCCAAACCAAGAAAAGCGCCGAAAAAACCCTCTCCGCCGTGAAAATCAGGTTGTGCAGTGACTTTTCAGATGGCAAACTGGATTCCTTGCTTCCTCTCTTCTCTGATGATGCTGCTGTTGATACAAGGAAACTCCACGATCCTAGGAGAACCCCTCCACGAAGCGCGAGCTCGAATTGTGCAGCAGAACGCTAGAAAATGTGAAAATAGGGGTGAACGGCGGCAGCGAAACCCTCGCCGTCGCGCGCCGTCCGATCGCCGGATTATACCCAATCGGCCGACGTTGGACTCTTCACCGATCAAGGAATGCAATGGACGAAGTTTGGGAGGATGGGGCTGGCCATGCGCGTACGTCGGTGAATAGGGGTGTGGCGTCGGGGACGAAGGTGGCAGTGGCACTGTTCACTTCTCAAAATTTGGCTTATATACCCGATTGATTAATTGAAGGATCTGGGCCGTCCGTTTTTGATCTGATGATCAGAACTTGATCTGGAGCTTTAGGGCAGCTTAGGGCTTCCAAAAAATTTAGAAATTTTGATCAAACTTGATTCAGATCATGTCCTCCATGTTGGCTTGATTAATTTGGGCAAATTGACTCGATTTGACTTGATTTGATCGCGATTGAGCTCGAGTTTGATCCGATTTGAGCCCCACAAGCAATTAAACTCAATTAATGCAAAAATTCACCATTAAATCATAAAAATTATATCAATCCTCAAATCATGCAATATAGGATAAATACGATCAAATCGATTCATTTTATAATTTATTTTCATGTAGAAACCCAAAATTGAATCAATTAAAATTATAAAAACCCTAAGTCATCAAATTCCCCCACACTTACCCTTGAGCGTTCCGCTCAAGTCAACAAAATAAACTAAGGTCGTACCCCCTCTAGATCATTCTCAATCATGATTAGAAATAATTAAAAGGGAATTATCTAAGTTGTAAAGTCTCAAAAGCTTAAATCCATGGACTACCCTTGTATTTGGTTAACCACATAGCAAGTTTCACCTTTCATGATTAATTGAGAAAAATGCATCACACTAAATCTCATGAGGTTGTTTTCAATAGATAAATCAGTGACTCTCACCCTAATTCTAATTCATGATCAAAGTAAAGTAGGGCTCACTCAAGCAACTTAAGTTCATGCATTTCCATAGGCTTGCTTGTTTTCTACTCTCCACTACCATTCTTAATTTGGAATCCACATATATACTAGGCTTATTCAAGACATAAAGGAATCATGAACTGAGACAAATGAAATAAGAATTTAGAAATGCAAATTCAAGAGAAAAGGATTTCAAGAAAATAGAGTAAAGGAAGTAAGAAACATGGGTATAGTCAAATGTAAATCAATGAGCCCTTGCCCTTTTTCTGAAAGCTTTCTCTTGTATTCCATTTGTTTCAGTGTGTTTTGCGTATCCATGAATCAAAAATGAGTCAAACCCATGAGGTTCTCCTTGTTGATACAAACTCCTTTTCTTTTCTCCCTTTTGCTTCAAGATTCACCTCATGTGCCATTTTTTTGATTTCCTTTGAAACCAAGCCCAATTTCTTTACATTTAGATTTCACAAGAGATAAGAAATAGCATCCAATCATCAGAAACTAAAATTCACTTCACATGAAACCATAATTTCAATGTATCATTGGCACGCTTAATTCCAAAAATTTCTGAAATTGAATTTGAAACTTTGCTTGTTCTCTCTTGTTTCTTACTGTTTTGCCTCCATTCTTTTTCCATAATGAAGCTTGATTGATAATGCTAATAACCATGCAAAGTTCTGTGCAATTCAAATTCGGATCAGTAGCTCAAAAATTATGGAACATGGCTGAAAAAAAACTGAAAAACTGGCTTTTCTGAATTTTTTTTTCTGACTTTTTCTCTGATTCCCTTTCTTGCTGCCATCAACACTTAAGATCACTTGATATCTGAATTTGTTGTTTAGAGGTGACTAAAATGAAGTAGGTTTTTCTTGGATTCATCAGATGATCAGATTCTTGATACACTCCCCTTAAAAAGCTTGATACAAACTCTTTTTTTCTGATTTTTTTCATTCTGTTTTCTCTGATTTGTTTCTGTTTTTTTTTTATGTAATGCTTTTCGAATCTGATTTGTGCCCATAGTTCTCACATCTCAATCCTACTTCTTTGATTGAATTCAAATGATTGGTTGCAAACAAGTTGATCAGAAATAATGCTCCCCTTTGATACAATTCTGTTTTTCTTTGTTTTTTTTCTGTTTTTCTTCTTCTTTTTTTTCCTGCTGCATTTGGAATCTGAGTTTGTACCCTTGATTATCACACATCAATCCTACATCTTTGACTAAGTTCAAATGATTTGTTGAATCAATCCAAGCCAAACTCATTCCCAAATTTAAAGCTCCTCATTAAAATATTTTTTTTCAAACTATTTTTTTTTCTCATTTTTGTTTCAACTTTGAATCTGAATTCTTTGGCTTTCTCAACTTCACACATTTCTAGAAATTTAGCTCAATCAATTTCCCTTGAAATCGATCCATAAGAAGCTTTAAAAATTAAAATTGATACAAACCATCCTTTGTTTTGGCACCCTTCTCAAATTTTTTTTTTTCTTCTCCTCCATTTTTTCTTCATTCTCAAATGAATTTGATCAACTTATCATCTTGAAACACTTCAATTGCAGTCCAAATAGTAGGTCAATCACAAAAAATTGAAGATCCAAAATCTTGTAGCATTAAA
>NW_027433404.1:0-3767 GCF_044706935.1 Curcuma longa
ATCCTCTTCATCCACTAAGACTTTATTGTCTAGTGTTCGGTTATCTTGAATCATTAGGACTTTCCTTATTAAGTGACCTGTACACTCAACACCCATATTAGATGTATAATATCTAACTTTAAACCTTTTACCATATATCAGTTTGATTATAATATGAAGTAGAGAACAATGTTGTCCATAATAAAAATTAACACAATAGAGAACTAGTCAAAGTCTAGGGGTAGTGTATGGGTATTCTTAGTTTACACAAAGAGTTTGATAATTCAAGATATAGTGCATTAGACAATAAATAAATCTAATGATATTCTAGTATGAAAGGTTCAAAGCTACAAACTAACTCTCCTAATGTAATAGTTTTCTAATGAAATTTTTGTTTGAGACAACGTACTTGAAACTTATCTATAATTTTCATTCATGTACATAGGGTTATTAAAAAACTTGTGTTTTGTAATCAAAATAAGGATGACTATTTCTTGAATAGACCATCGTAATTTAATTTTCTTGATTGAATGAGAAATTAATGAAAGAGGTTGGTTTGTATAATCGAATTGAAAGTGCTAGCTCGCACATGAGTTGGGGTTATGGACGTGACTATACAAACATTAACTTGAGATTGTCATCCTTACCGAAGGGGTGCATCTAACACTTGTAGAAGTTGTTCATTAATCTTCTTCCATTTAGAACTAAACTTCCATATTTATTGTGCAGCATGAATTTGAATAACATTAATGATCACCTAGCGTACGAGTAGTCTCCATGTATATACAAAGATGCAATCTATTGGTTCATCTAGATCATCTTCTTCCAATGACTTGGTATTTTTTCTACTTGTCAAATTTCAAATGCATGTTGCATGAATTAAGTATTTAATGATTCATGTGCCCTTTGTGACATCTTATACTTCAATTATTTCTATCAATCCTTATCAACTTCCCCTCGTTGAAAAGTCAGAAGAGCCCCTTGTATTTGTCAACAGGTGGGTAGATTCACTTGGTGATATTTCCACCATAAGTCGTGCAGTCAAGATTTGATCAAATACATCATAGCTTGTAAGGCGGTCAAATGCATAATAGATTATAACATAGATATAGATTCTTTGAATGATGTTACATCTTATATTTGACTATTAAAACATAATTTAAAACTTAAATTTAGCAACCTGACTGATTTGAGGTTTACCTTCTAATTTTTCTTATCCCATAAGTAAAATTAAAGTAAATGATACATATACTCAAACTGTGACTGAGACATGGTAGCTAAGCCAATATAAAACCTTTATATTTTATCTTTTATTTAATTCCACATTTAGAATTGAGCTCGTGATGAATAAGGAGCCTTGTAGTCTAAGGTTAGACCTGACATCACCCAACTTCAAACGAACCGTATATATCCCCTGTTCATGTCATGCACGTGACTTGACATATTTGACACCTTTCGTAAACATTCTACTATCCGGATTAGCTGTAAGAGATAGTTTGGCAATATGTGTCCAATTTGAAATGAGATATCAACTTCCATGCATTGCAGTGTTGTCCAATTTGGCACCTTTAGTAAACATTCTAACAATCTGTTGCAGTGTTGATTTCAATAAAGAATAATATGAAGTAGTCTTCAAACATAATTAAGTGTATCAAAGGAAATTACGGCATAAGAGATTGGCATTGAACTTTCTAACATTAAGTGGTGAGTGACTTTTCAATCTTCTTTCAATTATTCTTCCAAATTTCTAACTAGTGTCAAATATCTATAATTTCTCTTCCAATTTTCTGACATAATGCCAAATCTTAATATTGACGACTTCTGTGTAATATAATTGTCAGCACATTTAAGAGTCTTCCAACATGTTTCAACAAAATAAATTACGAGTAAATGTCAAACAGATACAACAGAACTCAATAACTCAGTAAAGTGCGGAATGTGCCTGGTCCAACCTACCAAATATTGTGTCTTATTGTCCAAACATAATTAGGTCTTAGTTTACTTTTCTTTTGTAAATGGTATAATCTGTCACCTCAGCGGTCCCACACGATCGATCCCATGATCATTTGTGAAGAGGTAAATTGAGAAGCTGTAGTTAACCACGACGGAGGTAGGTATTATCTCGGCTTCGACAAAATTCGAACCCTTGTCCTTTTCTGCAACTTCTGCTCCGTCATAATCAACTTAATTATGCTCCGAGGGTAGATATTAATTTAGTTGGATTGAGGGATGGGGAGTCAATTTGTTGATCAAATTAAGCCTAAAACTATTATACGAGATAATATATATATCTATAGATAATCACACCTCTCATTCATTTAAATAACTCAAATTCTCTCGTGCTTTTTCTCTTAAAAAACATATTTCATGGTTTATCATCCCTTCTCTTAACTCACATTGGAAACTTTCTAATGTTTTTATTAATCTATTCTTTTTTATTATCATTAAATTTATTTTATAATAATCTTCTTTTTCTTTTACTCATAATTTTTCAAAGGGCCCCTGCTTAGTAATTTTTCACATGATGTTAAGATTTAATTTTTTTATACTTTAATTTAATTGATTTGGATATAAAGGATGGCCATGATATTAATTCTAGTCTTGGACAGCCTAAATCCTAAACCCTCTATTATATTTATCAAAAAACAAAAAAAAGTCAAAACATTAGCTTGTTTGGAATTGAACTAGATACGTTCCAGTTAGAGTCAAGTTTGATAAGTTACGGTTACGTTAAATCAGAAGATTAAGGCTGATTTGGATAAATTAGGTCAAATCAAACTAGATGATTTAGATTTGTTCGATTGTATATTTTTTTAATTCACTTGTCCAAGGGGTTTTTAGATGTTTATATATTTGAGTAATTAATTTTTTCTATTATTCTTATCAAGCACTAACTCCTTTCCTTCCCTCGTTCATGGCTTTGCTAACCAGTTGTTCATTGCTACGATCTAATAGAATCGATGAAATGCACATCTCTATAATTATATGATATTATTTACTTTGAACCTAAGCCCTCATGGTTTTATTTTTGAACTTTCTTCAAAAGACCTCATACCAATGAAGATATCTTCCATCTTATAAATCCATGATGTTTTTTATGTATTTTTAATGTGAAACTTTGATTGTAATCTTAACAATCATCTCCTTAAATAAAGGACTACCATACTTTCATAAGATGGATGTCAAATTTATCTTTTTAAATGGAAAGCTTGAAGAAGAGATCAATATCAAGCAACTATCGAGTTTTATCATCAAAGGACAAGAAGAAAAGATATACAAATTAAAGAAAGCTTTTTATGGACACAAGCAAACTCCTAGAGCTTGGAACTCAAGAATTGATGAACACATTATAAAGGAAAGCTTTACAAAATACCCCTATGAGCATTCTTTATACTTGAAGAATAATTCATATGGAGATATTCTACTGGTATATCTTTATATGAATGATTTAATTTTTACAAGTAATAATATCTCTATGATTAGATAATTCAAGCAACAATAGAGAATAAGTTTGAGATGATAGATCTGTGATTGATGAGATATTTCCTTAGCTTTGAAGTACAATAAAGAGAAGAGATAATCTTTGTATCACAAGAAAAATATGTCATACAGATTTTGAATAAATTCTCGATACAAGATTGTCATGATATGGATACGCCCATTGGGTGTGACATTAGAATAAATAAATACGGAGAAGGAAAGCCTATGAATCCAACTTATTACAATAGTCTTGTGGGTTGCCTTGTAGGAAATCTTATGCGATAAACAATAAAATTCACAACAGAAAT